>NW_007191052.1:318136-438775 GCF_000164805.1 Carlito syrichta
GGTCTGTTGTAATTTGTCTTTTTAGAAACTCAAATTTCTCAAGCACGACCAGTATTGACTCATGGTATACTCAGTGCATGGTGACCAGGACCCCCCTCAGGGTCTCCAAGACATCTGCAAGTAGTTAACAAGGAAGTCACGACAGTCTCGTCTACCTGATTGCAACATCTCCAGGGGAGAGGATTTAAGTCAAGGCTCAGGGGGCTACAGTGCCACACTCATCTAGAGTGTAGGCCCCCTTCCTGTCTGTGGGAAGTGAACTTTTCTTAAATAAATCTTTTCTTCTTTCACCTCTTTATGTGTTGCAATTCTTTGCATTACTTGGATCTCTGGGTTACCAGCGCACATCTCCGGCACACTGGCTCCAGCGGTGCTGCATCTCCCCTCGCCTCTCCATCCATGCCTCCACCCTCACCCTATCCATACCCTAACAGAAAACACATAACACATCTGAAGGCACACTAATTTGATTAAAAATAAAAACTAAAAAACACATACTGTCAAACCAACACCTGCTATAAGTGTTTGCAACTCTTGGAACAGATTTTGATCTCTTAGAACAAAGGATATACCTATACCTAGAAAATTATCTGGCCCCAGAATGGTACATGATAGATATTTGGTATGGAGAGTCGATTCATCTCTGGTGAACCACTTGACATCATTGAAGGTTTCCTATAACTGCTTAATTTTTAAAGAGCATGAATTAAGGTATTTTACAAAAAGAATTAATAAAAACTTCAAAGTGATTTTAAAATTTAATGATATTCTGTTCTTCTGTTGAACAGGGTAAAGTTTCAATAGTGTCAATAGCTGTCTATTGCCGATAGGTGCCAACAGCTTTCATATTTATATTGAGTCTCTTCAAACTCACGTCAATGCCTAAGTAGTTCCACTAAAGAAAGGCTTGGTGCCAATTAGTCACTTAAAATTAAAACAGATGTAGTAGTAGCAGCGTGCTAATTGCTGACATATAAAAAGGCTAATAATAAAACTTATTACACATACTGGGATTCTTATGTAAGCCTTAAGAGGCCTTTTTAAGAGGACGTAAGCAGATTTAGCAACTGCAAGAATCTCAGTAAGAAACCTTTTTTAGTCGCATTCAGTGAGTGGATCATATAGTTACTTGAATACTTCTGTCCACTACCGAAGTAGACAGTGAACTTGATTTGGAAGTTGTGCTGGAAATCCAATGTTTACCTCTTTGGGTCCTTTCTCTAGCTCCAGTCTCTCCACTTTGTTCTGTGTCCCAGAAGTCTGGCCTGTGAGAAATGCAGAAGACTCCCTTTCCCTGTGGTTTCTGGTTGGATCCAACAAATGAGGGATGAGATCAGAGGGACAGATGAGCATGAAGTTATGGTATTCATTTCTTTGGCTTCCTCTTGAAGGAACTGTCTTGAATGGGTTGTTTCTCTCAATGAAAATACACACCTCTCATGAAGGGACTTTCTTTCCATACAGCTCTCTCACTCTCTGAATCCAAATAAGAGCTCTCTCTTCTTGTCCCTTCAAGGGTAAGAATAGTAGAAGCTCCCACTCTTAGGTCCCCTGGGTGGTACCTCATCCCTGCTGCTTCACCTAAGCCCTGTCCACATCTTTAGACTTGTATTTATTAAATATATGTTCCTCAGTTCACCAGGGTGACTATGTCATTTATTTTCTGCTGGGAGTCCACTCAATACATGTTGTGTCCAGAGAGTGAGAAAAACGTCACCAACACGCAGAGGGTTGAATTATGAATCCTTTATTAAAAGCCGGCGACAAGGGGGGACTTATGCCTCCAAAAACTCTCGGCCCTGAATGAAGCAGAGAAAGGGTTATAAAGACAAAAACTGCTGAATAGGCTACATAGCATGGGTGTAAACATAAGGTACATGGAGTTACATGGCATAAAGCATAAACATAAAGACATTTAAAATTAGCCAGGCTCAGTGGCTCAGCCTGTAATCCCACACTTTGGAGGCCAAGGTGAGTGAATTGCCTGAGCCTGTGGGTTCGAGACCCGCCTGGGCAACTTGGTGAGACCTCAGCTTTCAATAAATCAAAAAAATTAGCCAGGTGTGGTATGGTGTGCCTGTCATTCCAGCTACTTGGAAGGTTGCAGCTGATGGATCGCCAGAGCCCAGCAGGTCGAGGCTGTGGTGACCGGGAACATGCCACTGCACTCCAGTCTGGGCGACAGAGTGAGACTCCAACTCAATAATAATAATAATAATAATAATAAAATAAAATTAAACAGCAAAAATGTGCAAATGTATACAAATAAATGCGGAACTTGTAGTTAGGCAGTTTCCGATAATTGGGGAAACTAAGGATGTAGGCTCTTAGTTACGGGAAAATTATAACCTCTGATTACTTAAAAGCTATGTAGGGGGTCATTTTTAGGTTAAGCAACTAAAACAGCTAATATGGAGAATCTGTTAAAACGTGGGGTTGCTTATAAGTTTTATAAGAACTTCATTCCCCCCTTTTACTTGTTCATGAGTCAAACTGTTGGCTTGTGAATCACGGGCAAAGGATTATAAGTTTCAACATACATGGTTTTACAAAAGTAATTCATTGCTTAACAAATTGAATAAACCAATTGATTATACAAGGCCCTAGAAGCAAACCTAGGAGGAGGAGAATTATAGGGCCAACTAGACTGGTGATAAGAGTTGTTAGCCAAGGGTGCAATCAAACATAGATTGGAACCAGGAGTTGTGACTGTAATGTTTTGTGCAAGGTTAGTTTTAATGTATTACAGACCAAGGCAGTGGTGCTGAGTGGCAGTTGTTCCAGCTATCCTCAACCTGATTAAGGCAGGTACTAATAAAGGGGCAGCACATTTCTGACAAGTTGCTGGAAGACCAGAAGGATTATTATAAGCATATGGATAAACAATAATATATAATATAAACTTATTGCTTAACATTTCAATGATAACACAAGTTGTAAAATCAAACAAAGTGAATATTGGCAGGGGCTGTGGAAGCCATAAATTTATTTTCTAATAAAAATAAAAAGTTGTTACATTGTAATTTGAAACCTTTAAACAAAAAGCAGTTTTAATTATCAGGCAAACTAAAAAATATAAGAAACTTAACTGTACCAGTAACAATGAGCTTTGGTCATTGATGTTGATGTTTGGTACAAAGTTAGGTAGTCCTAGTCTTCATCAGACCAAAATAGTGACAATTATTCTTTCATGATGAAGCTGCTGTGACAGCTACTGTCATTGAAGCCAGTAGGGGATGTTGAGGAGATCATGGGGTCAGAGGTAATCTGCAGTGGGTGTAGGGCAACCTCTCTAAACAGTCTTAATTGAAAATCTTCTGGTTCTAGGTGGAGAAGTTTTTCTGAAATCATTGCTAGGAGAGTGCTGGCTTAGAGGGGTGTCAGAAAATGGCACTAAAGATGGTGAATGAAGAGCATTTGGGGCAGATTCATGCATTTCAGGAAATGTTATGTTTAGCCTGCCTTTTGTTGCATTGTTCAGCTGCCCCGGCTTGGGGCTATTAGAAGCTAAAGTTGTGGGCAGGGAGTATAGCCCTGGGGTTGAAGGGACTGGCAGACCATGGTTCTGGGCCTGCAGTTCTAGCAACTGCACATGGAGACGTAGGCTATGGTTGACCTTCTTTAGGTTTTTGATGTAACTTATAGAAGTCTGCAGGATAGTTTTTTTTTTGTCCCAACATATTCCTGGGTTATAGGAATTGGAGACCTGAATTTTATTATTAATGTTAAATGACCTGCGATGTCCAAGTTCATTATGAACAGTTCTTTTTGTAACTGTCCATGTAACTTTAGGCAATTTAGTTGGGCAAGATTTGCTAGTGGTGGTGGCTGTTATAGTCATAGTTTGACTTTTGCATGTGTTAAGTGGAGTATTGCTTGTAAGACCTATAGCATGGGTAATTTTGGGAGCAAGTAGCAGCTGAGGTCCTAGCAGCTGAAGCCCTAGATGTGAAATGGGGGCCTGGGAAACTGGCTTGGGATAATGTGTTGGGTTTTTCTGATGGTTTTTTTTTTCCTGAGTATTTCTCTGGGTATTTTAATAGGGGATGGATGGTGTAGAATTGTAGATATGGTAGGAGAAGCATGGACAGAGCTGGAACAAGAAGTTACTGCAGCCTGTTTTGATGTTTATGTCCTACCTGCTCCAGTGCCTGGGCCCCCATTTGTGATTGCTGCATGTTGTCCATTTTCACTGTGTGTTGGTTGGCTAGCATGTGATATAGTTGAAGAAGATTCCCAGGGCCTCTCCTCACAGTTCAGATGCCTGAGTAGGGTGGAGCTCGAGTACTATCGGTGTGGTGAGGATGACCATGTAGAGTCCTTTCCAGGCAGAGTTTATTTCTTTTTGGAACTCTTTGACATAGACCAAATTCCCAGGCTGGAATGGATGATAAGATGCAAAGGACAAAATTGGCAAGACAACACGGACACCAGAGTGGACAGCATCCTGGACCTGTTGAAGAACTGGAAATACTTTAACAAAAATTGATTGGTACTTATTTTTAAGAAGATGAAGGAGTTTATTTTGTTTGCAAAACAAAGTGGACAAAATTAATTTTATTTAAAACACGTATGTTTCCAAGACACAGCTCTAGTTTGTAGTACAAAACAAAAAATGACTTCCTGCTTTTGGCTTGTTTTTTATTTTTTAATTCTTGCCCCTGGAAGTATTTTATGATTTTAGGAACTGGGGTGAAAATCAATCTTCCATAACTACTTCCTGCTAAGGTGGGCCATAGAGATATCTTGTTTTTATTATTTTCAAGGGCATGAATAGGAAACAGTGAGACTATACCCAAATGCTACCTGGATTTAACAAAACGCCAAGCGAGAGCACAGTTGGCATTTTGGCAAAACCAAACAGCACCCGGCCTTAAAGATGAAAAGCAGATTGTTTTAAACATAATACTGGAAAGGTAAAAGTAACTTTGTAAAGAGAGGAAGACTGAATTTGTAACATAAAATTACAGTTATTATTGTATAAGTTATTATTTTTTTTCTAGCCAGGTTGGTACTTTTAAGATTTAATTGGGCTACCTAAATGTCAGCCTGGATGGCCAGAACCAAAAGACTGGCACCTGTGTTAACTAGAACTTAATTTGGACTCCAGTACCCTGGTATTTACCTGGGGGGTTTACGGTGAGCCAGTGCCAGGCAGTTCAGCAGGTTCTCAGGCCTCCCTATGTGGTCACCACTTATGAGCCAAGTATTCTTCCCTCTCTTCAGAGGGGAGTGCACCTGCCTCCCAATGGCTATTTGGCCTGTATTGTGGACAAGATCCAGGAGGTTAAGGCGGTAGGGCAACTATGCTTCCAGTACCCTTACAGACTATACCTATAAGCAATGAATACCATCCCCTTAGCAGGTTCATTGTTACCAGGTGTTTTATGGGCATCTGGAGTCTTGGTAGCCAATTGCGACTGCCAGTTGGGGTGTTTGGCCCTCCAGTTCTGCTGCCCTCCAGGCTGGCACCGACATGGTTTGGCTAACAAAACCTTAAAACTTAAAAAAAAACAAAAAAACAGGTTGTATGTATGAAACTGTTACTTACTGTCTTGTTCAATTTTATAAAGGGAACAGACCACAGGGACGTGCAACAATCCATCCTCTCAGTACATGAATAGGAACAGATTATTACTCATCCACGTGGTCCACCTAAAGTTGTTAAAAACCTGTATAACTTATTAAATTGTAAATTGTAGTTTCAGCCGCAAGGTGTGGACAACTTAACTGAGACCACAATTTAACAACTTACAGAGGAGTAACCCAAACCAATGACCCGAAGGTGCTAATTAGGCACATCAGATGATTTAACCTTAAAGTCAAACATATGTGCACTTTGTAAGTTATTAATAAAATAACTTTGTAAGTTATTAATAAAATGTTTATGTTTTTAATTTCAAGGCCAGTTGCTTGGAACCAATAATTTTAGATTAGCCATTCCTGCAACAACGTAGTTATACAAATAATTGTTACAAGAATGACCAATTTAAAACCACTGGCTTTATAGTTCTATAACATTTCTATTACATTTGGATACTTTTACAACTTAGGATTTAACATAAATGTCACAGAACCATTAATTATCAATTTTAAAATTATATGAACTTGAAAAAAATTTTCTAAGCATTTATTTACTTAAAAATGAATTTGCCAACCTGGTACCCTGCTGTATTAACCATATAATCTGCTTATACGTGTAAACATAATTATGATAAATTTAATAACTTTTATTTTTATATTTTAACCATGGAATAGCAATAAACTTATTTTTTAACTACTTAGATTTAGATTATATTGCTGTGCAGTTTTAAATGAGTTTTAATTTACTAGAATTATTTTTACTTTTTACCAGTAGAGAACAGGACCAGGACTGATTTGGGGACTTCTCTTTGGGCGACTGGGACTTTTTTTCCAGTGACCTAGCTTTTTACAATATGCACACTGATTCTTGGTCAGTTGGATACATCCAGTTTTCTTTTCATTTTCCTACTTCTGTTGTCAGCATTTCGACTGTTGAAAACCTTTTAGGGTACCTCAAGTAGCTGAGAGATATTTATGCCTGCATAACCTTTGCATTTTTGTAACCTTGTCTGGATGTCTGGAGCTGCCTTAGCCACAAAAACCATACTGATGGCCGAGCATTTGCGGGTGCCCAAGGGTCAAATGGGTCATAAGTACAAAACGCTTCCTGGAAGTGTCCAAGAAATGCCCCAGGTGACTCCTTGGATCCCTGAATGATGTTAGTAATTTCTGACAGATTAATAGGTTGTCCGGTGGCTTCCTTCAAGCCAGCTAATGGAATCTGGTGACAGGTGTTTAATGCTCTGGACCCTGCTGAAGTGTCAGGATTCCAGTCCGGACAGGAGGAAGGGACAGCCTTATCATATAATTCAGGAGGCTGGAGGGCTTCTGAAGCCCATTGTTTCATATTGTTAAAACCAGCAAAACTCAGGAGGTAGCTGATGAATATTAGACCTCCAAGTACAAGAAAATAAATAACAGCCAGAAGAAGTTCCTGACTTGATGGCCAATTTGAAAGTGCGACAAAAGCAAATCTTATAGCAAAGAACACAGCAAGAATGCAAAGGAAAGAAAGGGGCCAAGGATGACAAGAATCTGAAAATGTCATAAACAATCAGAAATCAAAGCAGGCACCCAGTCTAATCAAAAGTTTAATCAAAAGTCAATTACTTAACCACAATTCTGTTCTACCAACGTCTTGGGTCACTGAAGCAGAGTTGAAGGAGCGGCCTCATCAGAGTCCATCCTCCTTAATAGAGTATCAACACAGAAACCAAATCAAACCAAACCAAGTAAAACAGAAACTTACCTCCTGGGAGATCATAGATGGACTCAGCTTCTTTTGGCGGGGGTAAATCAGCAGTCGTTGCTTCTCTCTCTTAGCCAGATGAGAGGATATGGGGCCTTGGAATGACCCAGGGGCTGCCTCCCCTATAACGTCTCCACGAACTGGGGAGAAATGGAGCGAGACCGCCTCCTGAGGTTGGCAATTATCTCGCTGGGGCCTCCAAATGCTGTGTCTGGAGAGCAAGAAAAATGTCTCCAACACGCAGAGGGTCGAATTATGAGTCCTTTAGTAAAATCCAGCGACCGAGAGGGGACTTGTGCCTCCAAAATCTCTCAGCCCCAAATGAAGCAAGAAAAAGGTTATAAAGGCAAAAACTGCTGAATAAGTTACATAGCATGGGGTGCAAACATAAGGTACATGGAGTTACATGGCATAAAGCATAAACATAGAAACCTTTAAAATCAAACAACAAGATGTGTGAAAGTATACAAATAAATGCGGAACTTGCAGTTAGGGAATTTCCGATAATTGGGGAAACCTCTGATTACTGGGAAAATGACAGCCTCTGATTACTGAAAAGCTATGCTTTTTAGGTTATATATAAATATAAATATATGTTATATATTTTTAGGTTAAGCAGCTAAAATAGCTAATATGGAGAATCTGTTACAATGTGGGGTTGCTTATAAGTTTTACAAGTACTTCATACACATGCAGAGTGAGGATCATGAATGTTTGGTTAAGTACATGAACAAGGAGAGAGGAGACCTGCTGCAAAGAAACCAGCTCATGCATTCATATATGTGATCTCTTAGTATACAATAGTATGTGTTTGATGGTACATTTATCCAAAAAGCAAAATTGCTTTAAAAGGGACCAAATTATTTTCTAAAGCTTTTAGCTAAATTTAGTTCAGAGAATACTTAAATCTCATAGTGAAATACCACTTCGTTTGATTACTGAGATGTTCTCAGTCAAATCATCCATAAAGTTCTGAAATGCTTTATCATTTATGTTATTCAACATGATAATGAACAAAGAATGAGCAGAAAAGGATAGTGAGAAAGTAGACAAATATGGAGAAGAAAATACTGAGGGAAGGAGTTGACACTGAATTAGTCATGAAGTTATAAATTGCTTGTGACTTTCTTACTTAACGTGATTTTGCTAAAACTTTTAACGAAAACAAAGACTTAACAAAATGCATTTTTGAAGATTCTATATATGGAATAAATTCAGTTCTGTCAGACTACATTTACTGAGGCAGTAAGCAAAAACAATCAAATTATAGATTTTCTATCAAACATGAAAAACATGCATATTAATGCAATTACACTTATATAAAATGAAAGATCTTGTATCAGCATAACATGAGTTTTTATTCACAAGCAAGTTTAAGTAGTGTGCTCAAGTAGTGTGAACGTTAACAATGTCCATCTAAATTGGGAGTGCTTGAAGCTGGTTTGCTTTATATGCTATAGTGCTTCACTTTTGAAGAAATAGTAGCCTGGTTGAGTTTTTTCAATCTGTTAGTTTTGCATTTCTTTTTTCAGGTGAACAAGCTTCATTTGATCAGAGAAATGTTAATAGCACTGCACCTGATCAATCATCTAATGAGCAGAAGTGTTTTCTTGATCACAATTTCCCAGACAGCAGAGGAGTGAGTAGAGATGTTTGCACATCACTGACTTTGTGTTTCATTACACTTGAATTCCGAAAACATTTCTCATACAAATATGCAACACTTGGAAAGTTGGAATGTGCTGGAGAAGATGAAAATGTCTTACTAGTGCAACCAGCTGGACTCCTTTAAGATGCTCTAAATGTGGTTTTCATTACAAATGAATTGGCTTTCAGGGGAGAATTTTCACAAGTATATGAACTCTGATTACTTAATGTTACCAGTAAGCACAGATTACATAAAGTGAGCTGCGTAAATGACGACCGTGACTGCTGGAATTCACTACTGAATACATTTCATAAAGATATCTTTGTGCATGCTTTAAAAATGTGTGCCTGGGATTACTCAGACCCCAAAGTGCTAAATCATTAGGCAACTTTATTCATACACTCAGGTCTGCCATGAAAAGATAAGGAGAAAACATTTTATACTTTTTGCAAAAGTATGTTCTCATGAAAAGATGAAGAGTTCTTTCCTGAAATTCTGTAGCAAATGGATAAATATATTTTTGGGGGGAAGCTCATATGAATTTTTTCAATCCAAAGGGTAGACTACAAGTACCTTGAAAACTGGTTTCTACAGAACCAATGACACCACTGCCACAATTATCTTGAGCGTCCAACATATTGAAATTCCAGGTGAGGGCATAAAGCCATAAAAGTGAAGTAGTCTCTCTGATGATATATAGCAGCTTATGACATCCACTAAGCTTAAAATCTTGCAGAGGGGCCTCACTTTTTCAAAGCAAAAGTGAAGTTGGCTCTCAAAGCCCTTCTCTTACCTCTAGCCTCTATGACGCTCTGACATTATTCCTTTTTTTTTCTTGAGTCTCATTCTGTCACCCAGGCTGAAATGCAGTGGCTTGGTCATGATGATCACTGCTCACAGCAGCCTCAAACTCTTGGGTTCAGGAGGTCCTTCCACTTCAGCCTACTGAGTAGTTGGGACAATAGGCACACACCACCACCACTGGTTTATTTTTTTGACTTTTTGTAGAGACTAGGTTTCATTCTGTTGTCCAGGCTGGTCTCAAACTCTTGGGCTCAAGTGATCCACCCACCTCTGCCTCCCAAATTGCTGGAATGAGCGCTTTGGGAGGTATGAGCCACTGCGCCCAGCCCCTAATTCCTCTTTACTGTCCTCTGCCTGTCCTCCTTACTCACTCCACTCCAGCCACAGTGGCCTCTCTTCTGTTCACAGATCACATAGGCACGGGCCTTGTCTCTGTATTTTCCTCTATCTGGGTGCTCCTTTAAGCTATCCGGATTGCTAACTCCCTCATATCCTTCCAGTATGCTTAAATTTACCTTCACAATGAAGACCACCTAGACTACCCCACTTGATAGAGCACATCTCGATTCATACTCTACCCACCTCTTATCCTCTTTACCCTCTCCTGTTTTGATCCTGTTTCCAAAGTATGCGTCATCATCTAAAATGCTACACAATTTATTTATGCTATGCTTGTTCTAAATTGTTTATCTCTCCCTTACAGGGATTATAAATAGTATGGGACAAAAGTCTTTGACTCCTGTTCACTGAGGAATCATCAGCACCTCATTGTGGCTGGCCTAGAGTAAAAGACAATATTTATCTAATTTTAAGGAATTCATATGAAAACAAGGACATACAAATTAAGGTGGAGAGTACCTTAACTAACTTATTAAAAACTTAGTGAAAAGACATAATAATATCTCAAAAGCATGAATTCTACAGAGAAAGAATGCCATTGAAGCATTAGCAGCCAGTCTTTAATATATACTATTTGCTCGTGAAAGCAGTGATCCTCAAACTATGGCCTGGGCCAGATGTGGCAGTTCACCTTTTGTAATCAAAGTCTTATTGGAACACAACCACATTCATTTGCTTGCATATTGTCTAAGACTACTTTTTCTCTACAACAGCAGAATTGAGTAGCTGTGACAGAAAACTTCCAGCAAGGAAACTCAAAAATATTTACTGTCTTTTAGATAGTTTGCCTACTGACTCTTGATTTAGATAAAAGTGACATTTTACAAGCAAATTGGTGACCAAATGCCAGCAATTATCCTAATAAATGTTTTCAGTTTGTATGCTTGAATGTCCTTTCTAAAACTCAGGTTGAAATGTAAAGGCCAATGTGATAGGGAGATGGGGCCTTTAAGGGATGATTAGATCACCAGGTCTCTCCCCACTTGAATAGATTAATGCTGTTAGCCTGGGAGTGCATGATAAAAGGAAAAGTTTGGTCTCCACTTGCTCTCTGTCTCACAATGTGATCCCTTTCATCATAGGATGACCAAGTACCATGCTCTTTGCCATGAGCCAAATAAATTTTTGTTCTTTATAAATTACCCAGTCTGTGGTATTCTGTTATAGCAGCAGAAAATGGACTAAAGTGGAGAAAATCTAAACAAGAGAGACTGCTTAAAGTGATGTAGCTTCACACAGCAGCTACCTTTTTATCTCTGTCTGACGTATCTTAAGTGCTCGGATTTTTTTCAGTAATTGATGGATTTAACGGAAATTGAAATAGTCCAAACTAAATGAACTCCTATGCTAGCTTCTTTTATTATCCAAAATGATCTATATTTCATCACATTATTTGCATTTTATTTACATCTTATAATATGTTGCCTTTTTTGGTCTATTTGTCTTTAGTGCTCTCTTCCTATTTAAAAACAGTTCCCCTGATGTTCCCTGAAAGATATCATCAGACATTGTTATACTACCTCCATTTATACTTCAATAATCTTCTTGAAGGAAGACATAATTTTTTCTTAACATTTAATCCTAGATGGAAAATTAGCAAACCTTATTTAGCAACATCATTGTTAACCTAATAGCTAAAATGTAATTAATTATAGAAAAGGCAGGTTAAGATGACAGATTGATCATTATGCTTAGCAAAACATGATACTAGTGCTTTTAGGGGACTGCATTTAGGTTATATTTTAAATAACACTTCACTGAATACATTCAAAGGTCTTTTCTTAACAGAAGTCAAAGTAAACCTGAGGCAAGTATCTGTACAATTCAAATATGAAATGACTCTTTCTAATTCTCCGGATATTTTTCAGTTTATTTCTTACAAGTGTGGTATGTGAAGGTGTGCAGTTTATATACACGTGTGTGTAGGGGGGGATTGTATGGATGAATAGATAGATACATACATACATAATACATACATACATATATACTTACATACATTCATATATTCATACATACTATAGTGTTCTACTTGGAGGCTGGCCTATAGAAAGTATTCATTAAATATTATTGTTCTTTTCAGTACAGTCTTTCCCTTGTCACCAATAAATATCAGAAGTTAAGAAGACTTTTCGAAAATTCTTATTAATAGAATAGAGAAAAAAATAACCAAATTAGGTAAGTATGACCATAACGTCTTCGTGTCCGTCCTGAATTATACAGCTAAGTTTTTTATATGTACCATCCAACCAGACAATTGACTGCTTTATTTAGGACTCTGCAAATATAGACTTTAAAAGAAAACATATTTTGGGGCAATTAAAACTGAAAGGATTGCTGCCTCACCAGCTCTAATATTATTCTTCATGTCAGTAGAATATTAAAGGGTTTGCACATCAGATTCACAACAAATATTTGTTCAGCACTTGCCAATGTCAGATGCTTTCGTAAGTGTGTTACCAGAGTTAAACATGTACTAATGTTTATTATATGGTTATTAAATATGCCAAAAACTTGCTTGAATATGTCATTATAACTCCCTCTGAAATAGGGAAATGAGGACAAAATGGTTAGAGAATAAGTTTCTTGACCAAAAGTAATATTGCTTGTTACAACTTGAGTCACTAACAGTTATCACAGTGCATAGTATATGGCAAATAATAAATAGTTCATGCATAAATGTGTGTACCCTGAATCCGCATAGCAAATAAGAGGCAGAACCTATATTTGAAAGACAACTTCTGACTACGATCAGTATTTTTTCTAGAGTAAAGGGGTTTTTTTTTTTTGCACAGAGTAAAGGAATAAGTAACTGTATATATTAATCTAAACGTAAGAATTTCCTGCCTCCAATGTTTGTTATATAAACGGTGGTAGCTAGATAAGTGACAACAAAATAAGGTCTTAAAGTACTTTTGAGTGTCTCAGATTAGTGCTTGACTTAAGTCAAATATATCTTAGTAGATATCCACATGACAAGGATGAATAAGATTCTAGAAATAAAGTGAAAAGCTTGTACTTAAGAAGAAATAGTTGCTGAAGAATATAAAAGCTGCTGACTTATTTGTGAAAACAGCAATATCAATTTGGTGGCTATCGCAGGTTGTACAATTAGAAAGACTCTGTTATGATGTAAGTTACAGGAATTTAATATCATACAATCATGGGATGTGCAGATCAAATTGAAAAGGGGAGAGACTAAAAGAAGACATTTATCTCAAATACTTTATCTAGGAAAAAGAAGTGAAGTCAGGGAGCATTTCATATATATATGTATATGCTTCAGAGATTGTTTATTGTATTGAACATACCATGGATTCTTTCAATTTATACTTGACTCTCATCAGCTGCCAGAACAAACTATGTATTTTCTTTCCTCAAATGTGTTTAGAACTTTCCATTTTTTCTGCCTGCATAACTAATTCCCACACCTCCTTCCTTTCTCAAAACTCCCTTCTTTTGAGTGACCATCTTCAAATCCTGGAGCTTATTTGAACTGGCAACTTTTTTTTATTGCACTCATAATTTAGTGTACATTTTCCTCAATAGCATAAAACATATATCTAATGTATATGTTCACTGCTAGAGCAACACCAGTATCTCCAGTGAAAAGGACGTTGCCTGGCATAGGTAGATGCTTAATAAATACTCTATGATAAAATAACTTTTAGTGGAAGGGCTGTGTAAATGTGGATGATGTGATCACTTAGGTCAGCTGAGAAGCAGACACCAAAATGGAATTAGGCATGCAAGAGATTTATTGGGGAAGAAAACTAGAGAAGGCACAGAGGGCCAAATTGTGATACATACAGGTCCGACTTCTATGGAAGGAAAGAGGGAAGGAAGGAAGACTGAGTAGAAAGAATAGCAACTAGTGGAGGTCCAAAGAATGTTTTGGCAGGCCAGGGGGCAGTCCTCAAGGCAAAGATGCCCATTGGAAGAGTCACCAGAATGGGTCCACCTGATTTCTTCCTTATACTTACTCATTGGCTAAGAGTAACCACAGTGGCAGGTCAGAGAGACAGCAGCCAGGGCCATCAGTCAATTATGCTTCCTGCAGGAGATCCAGCAGCACATTTTGAGGGCTGCCATGCACGGTAAGACTGAGGAAGATCTCTATTAAACTATTTTGGCAGACTCATTTGCATAACATCCCTAAAGGCAAAATACATGAATATAATCACGTTAGTTTAAAAAATTATTTTCTGTTCTGAGGTAAGACATTGTTTTTTTAAAAAAAAATTGGAATAAGTATCTCTGATCTAGTGACAATAAAGTTTAGTTTTTTGCATTTGTCTTTCTAAAATCAAAATAAATTATGAAACATTTGCTAGAAGATATAAAAATAAAGATTAATTGTGTTTATAGATGACAGCAACGGCAACTTTTCCAGAACTGGACTGTATTGACTACTTACTTACATTGGAACAAGCATTTCTCCCCTTATGAATAATCTCTGATGCACAGTTAACAACCTAACATGCAAGACTAGTTAGGTCCATGATGTCTTTAATGTCCATGAGTAGCCAGGCAGTGCACTTCTGGAATCCAGGATACCCTTCAGTCCCAATGCCTAATTGCTGTTTGTATTTCAACAAACTAGGCCACTTGAAACAGGAAGATGTATTACCTATGTCACCAGACTTATTTAGTAAGTAAGTGAAAGATGATTTGACTGACACAACCTTCCCCAGGGAAAAAAGCAAACACATAAAATACACTGTCTTTAAGACACTGCAAAGACCTGTGGGCTATAGGCTGACAATGCTTCATGTCAAGATCATTGGTTTGCTCCACTAAAAAAAGTATTAAACCTTGGCAGCTAGGAGTGGGCTTTAGGAAATTCTCTGTCTTGTCTGCAGTGGACTAAATTATGTGGGCCTCTATGGCCTCGGCTAAACTCAAAGCCTGAGCTCAGTGATGATACCCCAACTCACTGTAACATAACTTGAAACTACCATGGACTCCTTTTTTGTTGTTGTATTTGGAGGACTGATTTTTGCTTAGTCACTGAAGAAGTCAATTTCCTCTAGAATGCCTATAATAACTGCTGCATATTAAATCATGCAAAAAGCACTAAGCTTGAATGTTTGTTTATTTTTCTTTCATTAGAAAGATGGCATGTATAAAGTGGGTGATAAGTAAATAGGATTATCAAAGATAAGGTAAATAAGAGCATCATTCCTGGTATCACTAAATAATATGTCCAAGTTATTGCAAAGTTTAAAAACTGAAGTGTAAGCAAGAAAGACACAAAGTACAATGTTTTTGTGAATGAGACCAGAAGCTCTATAATGGCCTAAATAGTGGCCATTCTATTCATTAATTACATTTCCATGACTCTATTAGCTATTTAAAAAAAAAAAATTAACCACATATTTATTCTATGCCAACTATGTGCTAAGCATCATTGAAGGAGCTAGGAATACAATCAGGAAAATAAGTCCTTGCCCTCTTGGGGTTTACCTTTTAGGAAGATGAATCAGCTGATAATCAAACAAGTAAAGATATTATATGCTGATAATTATCAAAACCTATGGACAAGAAGGGACTAGATAGTTCCAGAGAGAGGGGAGGAGCAGTAAAGATGCTCTTTCCTGAAGAGTTTTCTGAAGAGTTTAGTGAAAGGGCTCAGTGATAAGGTGATATCTGAGGAGAGGATGCAAGATGTATATATCTGAGAGAAGAACATTCCAGGAAGTGGAAATATCAAAGACAAAATTCCTGAGGTAGGAGCCCAGCTGACCAGTCAAGAAATATTGAGAAGTTCAGCATGGCAAAGGGGCAGTGAACAAGGGGAATTGTGATACAAGGTGTTCTATGACAAAGAAGATGCATGTGATTCATTGAATAGAAGATTCCTAGGTATTCCCTGGTTTTATTGAACTTGTAGTTTGAGGTGAGAAGTCTACCCATAATATTTTGGAAGAATTTGAATCATGACCTGCATTGCAAACTGGAAAGATGAAGATCTGGAAGTCGGGGAAGGAAGGTGAGATCCAAGAATAGTTCCTGAGATGGATCATTTTTAGGTTGCATCTGAGGTGCTTCTATTTACTTGAGGTGGTTGAAGGAGTTCTTTTTATTCATTGGGTGTTTCCCACACTGTTCACTGCTAGAACCTTCCTTGCACAGCTCTGCCTGGTCTCTTAAAAGTTTTAAGGGTAACTGCATAATTTATCATTCAAAATAGGAGCCTCTTAAGGATGAAATAGGGTGCAACTAAAAATTATGCCAGAAAACACAAAACAAACCAAGACTGTTCCAGGAAAACTGGCATGTATGGTCATCCACTTAAGCCTAGGAACACAGCATTTTTCATGCCAGTGCTGCGTATTAGATTTACAGGAGCTGGGAATCTGGACTGAGTATTAAAGATGCGGCATATACTCATTCCTCCAGGTTTTGATGATCTATTAGGGTGTGCAAGGAAGCTGGGCACAGATCTACAATGCCAACTGTCTTGAGAGCCTGTTCCCCATCCACACAAGGTACCTTACTCCCGGAGCTTGAACCTACCCTCTTCAGAGTAGTGAGATTCTCTCAACCTTACTTGTAAAACAGCCCTAAGAGTCCAGGCTTTCAGAAAACCAAATATAGAAAGAGAAAATGTCTTTAGATATCTTTTACTTTTTGCCTTATAACAAAATGTAGCTCTTTTGTGGGAGAGGTGAATCGCTCCTTCTCTGTATTATTTCAGGAAAATTTGAGAGATGGTTAGAGATTACCAATAGAGAGATTAGTATGCTGGATCATTACTAATAAACCTGATTAGAGAATACATTTTTTTTTTATTTTTTATTTTGAGTTGGAGTCTCACTCTGTCGCCCAGACTGGAGTGCAGTGGCCGCTCCCGGCCACCACAGCCTCACCCTGCTGGGCTCCGGAGATCCTTCCACCTGTGCCTTCCGAGTAGCCGGAATTACAGGCATGCACTACCACGCCCGGCTAATTTTTTGACTTATTGTAGAGATGAGGGCTCGCCAAGTTGCCCAGGCAGGTCTCGAACCCGTGGGCTCAGGCAATCTACTCACCTCAGCCTCCCAAGACGCGGGATTACAGGCTGAGCCACCGAGCCCGGCTGAGAATATGTTTTTAAATGGAGAATGCGCTTTTAAATGTGTAACCAAGTAGGTTTATAAATGCTTCACCTCCTGGGAATTAGATAGATGTATCGACTTAGTAACCAACATGTTGGACAACTTTAAGTCTCCTCAACAGTAATCCCCTTTATAGAAGATCAGAGCATGAATGGGTAGAGGTTGTGATAGGCTAGTTTTAAAAGACGGAGCCTGCAAATAAATTATTTTTTCTCCCATTGTGAGTGCTATGGCTTGAATGTATGTACCCTTCCAAGATTCATAGGTTTCTACATAAACCCCAAGTTGATGGCATTAAAGATAGGGCCTTTGGGGAAGGCAGTGGTTAAGCCATGGAAGTTTTTCCCTTGTGAATGGATTAGTGCTTTTACAAAAGAGGTTGAAGGGAACTCCATAGTCCTTCGTGTGCCTTCTACCATGAAGGGATACAACATCTTTGCTACAGCATGAGCAGACAGATGCCATCTTTGAAGCAGAGAGAGCAGCCCTCAGCAAATCCTAAATATGCCAGCACCTCCTTGAACTTTTCAGCCTCTATAACTAGAAAATAAATTTGTTTTTAATAAATTACCCAGGCTAAGGTATTTTGTTATAGCAGTATGAACAGACTAAGAGAGTAAGTTGTATAAGTTCTTGAATTTGTCTTCAACAGCAAGAACAGAATACAAGTTATTATCTCAATGCATAATGTTGCCTATACTGTAAGTTTTCTGGGTCCAAAGCCTTTTAAAAAGAATATAGTTCTTATCTAATGTTTAGTTAGTTTACAGCAGATTTTCAATGAATATTAATTATGCATGTCTGCATGAGCAAATGGATCATGACTTTTTCATTTTATTTCCTTGCACAAAAACTTTCAATTGATTTACTTGAAAAATTGACTTATTTCTTATTGTAGAATCTAGTGCTTTTATATCTGGTCCCAAGAAAACTTCCCAAATTATCTTTTACACTTTTCAGTAGAATATTTTTATTCCTGTCAAAGGGTTGTAGTGAAACTTAGTTGTGACACACTTATTTTCATTTCCTGATTGTTTGGATTGTATTATTTTTCTTCCTATTTTAATCACACCCATTCTTTGATATTTTATTGAAACTACACATTATTTTTCTCATAATGTCTAATTAAGCAACCCAAAGTTTTTTTTTTTACTCCTTTTCTTGTGTGGTTGTGGGATGTTTCAGTTGTATATATCTTTTCTCTTAAATGAATAAAATTCTTGAGGATAAGAAACATACCTACATTTTTCCTGCTTGTAGTCATTCTGAGAAGAGCACTAAGCAGATAATAGCTGCTCAGTACATCTCACCAACTGTGTTCAATAAACAAAAGCCTGATGGGCTGTGTCATTTCCTGTCTGTGCTCTACAGTTCAGTGACCAACTGAAAATCCTTCATGACAATTTATTTTTCTGATACAAGCCACATTGTAATCCAACATTCTCCAAATATGTCAGAAAGTAAACTTCTGCCACCATCTTCCCGTCTTCTAAGCACAGAGGACTATTTTTCTATGACAATTCTGAGAAATTGTTCTTTGTCAAAATTAGCACATAAGTCCATCTCAATTTAGTTTTGCACATTACGTGAGACCATCTCCTTAGTTTAGCTTCCACACAGTGTAGGTGGGCGCATAAATTTATACAACTTTTTTTGACTAGTTGGCAATGATACCACATGCCTAAAATGTATAAAATCTTGATTAATAAGTTCTGGTTTCTTATTCCAAGGAAATAGTCAGAAATATGTGTAGAATTTAATTAAGGATGTTGTGGTATTATTTATATAGTTTAAAAGTGGAAAACCAATTTTATGTCAAGAAATAAAGATGAATAAAATAAAATTCTAATATATGTATTGTGTGAGTATGTTATGTGTAAACATACATGATTGCTAAACTAATGTCAGATAATTTTATCTATATGGGATAAGTTATAGTAAAAAATGAATAATTAAAAAATTGCAAATATTAAAAAAATATGTAAACATAATTTAATAGATAAAATAGAGGCAACTCATCATCAGTTCAAGTTTTATCATGAGATTGCAACAATTCAGTCACATCTTCAGGATGTACTTCTAGTTCTCTTGCTATTTCCACCCCACCTGCAGTTACTTGCTTCACTGAAGTCCTGAAACCTTCCAAGTCGTCTGTGAAGATTGGAATCAACTTCTTCCAAACTCCCGCTAATACTGATATTTTGACCACCTCCTGTGAAACTTGAATGTTCTTAATGACATCTAGAATGATGAATTTTTTTCAGAAGGTTTTCAGGCATAAAACATTTACACAAAGGTGATACTAGTGTTTATCACTAGATGTGTATTTTTCTTTTATTCAATTACTATTATCCCATATTTATTCTGGTTAACTTAAGTTGCTTTGGAAATAAGTAAAAAAAAAAAAAACTATTTTAAATGTTAAACATAGGTATTTAAGTATGTAATTGTGTGGAAAATTTGAAAAAAGACCTATAGATTTAATATATATAATAATGCTTGTGAATACCCAGTTAACTCCAGTAGTGGGGATTGGTGGATAAGGCTGACATGCTCCCATGGTTAATGGGTTCTAGGTCATTAGAAAGGATAAATTAACCAAGATTTGAAAAGTAATTTTTACCTGGATGCACAGGGAATAATCTATCCTTTCCTAGAAGCTAATGGACTCTGTGCACAGTAATCTGATACAGCACTCTGCACAATTTTATTTGCCTCCTCCAAATGATATGCATACCAATTAGTCATGAGAATTCCTTTCTCACAAGGTCAAAGAGTTAATGATAGAGGCATGATTTGTGGGCACTTCTTTCTTTTTACAAACAATTATAAACTCTCATATTTTGCTTATTATAAATAAGTTTAAAATAACATTAAAAAAGTAAATATTTTAACAAAGAAAATTAAGGCATTAAGAGGAGGAGACTGGATAATGTGTTTATGGAAGAAGCCTTTAGACTTTATAATAATAATAGTTATCATTTTCATAGTACCTTTTGTCTCAACTTTAGGAGACTATTTTAAACAATAATTAATTAAGATTTTCGAATGAACAATAAATTTCTTATGGCTAATTCATTCTTTTGTGCTTAAGCCATTTATGCTTTCATATTATACATATGTACAGCTATAGCTTGGTGATATCACTGGTAGAGTTCTAGAATACCTCAATAAAGAAAATATTGCAATAAAGTGAATCACACTAATTTTTTGGTTTCTTGGTGTAAATAAAAAAGTATGATTACACTATACCCTAGTCTATTAGGTGTACAATAGCATTATGTCTAAAAAATGTACACACCTTAATTTAAAGTGCTTAATTGCTAAAAAAAATGCTAATAACTATCTGATCCTCCAGCTAGTTTAATCTTTTTGCTGGTGAAGGGTCTTGCTTTGATGTTGATGACTGCTGAATGATAAGGGTGGTGATTTCTGAAGGTTGGGGCAGCTGTGGGAATTTCTTAAAATAAGACAACAATGAAGTTTGCCTCATTGATTGAGTCTTCTTTGCTGGAAAGATTTCTCTGTACCACGTAATGCTATTTGAGGGCATTTTATCTACAGTAGAGTTTTTTTTAAATTGGAGCCAATCCTCTCAACCCTGCCACTATTTATCAACCACATTTATATAATATTCTAAATCGTTTGTCGTTATTTTAACAGTATTCACAGAAACTTCACCAAGAATAGATTCCATCTCAAGAAACCACTTTTTTTGGTTTATTTATAAGAAGCAATTCGTCATCACTTCAAGTTTTATCATGAGCTTACAACAATTCAGTCACATCTTCAGGCTGTACTCCTAGTTCTCTTGCTATTTCCACCCCACCTGCAGTTACTTGCTTCACTGAAGTCTTGAAACCTTCCAAGTCGTCCGTGAGGATTGGAATCAACTTGTTCCAAACTCCTGCTAATGTTGATATGTTGACTACCTCCCATGAATCATGAATGTTCTTAATGGCATCTAGAATGGTGGGTTTTTTTCAGAAGGTTTTCAGTTTTGCTTTACACAGATTCATCATAGGAATCACTGTCTATGGCAGTTATGACTTTACAAAATTTATTTTTTAAATAATAAGACTTGAAAGTTAAAATGACTCCTTGTTCCAGAATGGATGTTGTGCTTACAGGCATGAAAACAGCATTCATCTCCTTGCAGGTCTCTATCGGAGTTCTTAGATGACCAGGTGCAATGTCAGTGAACAGTGATATTTTGAGAGGAATAGTTCTGAACAGAAGTTCTCAGTGGGCTTAAATATTCAATCAGCCATGCTGTAAACAGATGCACTGGCACCCAGGCTTTGTTGTTCTCATTATAGAACGCAGGCAGAGTAGATTTAGCATAGTTGTTAAAGGCCCCAGGATTTTCCAAATGGTAAATTAGCTTTGGTTTGATTTAAAGCCACCAGCTTCATTAACTTCTGACATGAGTCAGCCTGTCCTTTGAAGCTTTGAAGCCAGGCATTGATTTCTCCTTTCTAGCTATGAAAATTCTAGAGGATAGGATCTCTTGAAAGTAGGCTGCCTTGTCTTTACTGAAATCTGTTTTTTAGTGTAGCCACCTTTATCAATGATCTTAGCTAGATCGTCTGGATAACTTGCCACAACTTTTCATCAGCAATTTCTGCTTCACCTTTTATTTTTATATTATAGAGATGGTTTCTTTCCTTAAATCTCATGAACCAACTTCTGCTAGCTTCCAACTTTTCGTCTGCAGCTTCCTCACCTCTTTTAGCCTTCAAAGAATTGAGGTGAATGAGGGTCTTGCTCTGTATTAGGCTTTGGTTTATGGGCATGTTGTAGCTGGTTTGATCTTCTATCCAGACTACTTTACTGTCTCCATATTGGCAAAAGGCTGTTTTGCTTTCTTATCATTTGTGTGTTCACTGGAGTAACACTTTTAATTTCCTTTTCATTCACAATTTGGCTAACTGTTCTGTGCAAGAAGCCTTAATTTTTGCCTGTGTTGGTATTCAAATGTGTCTTCCTCACTAAGCTTAATTATTTCTAGCTTTTGACTTAAAGTGGGGAATATGAGACTCCTCCTTTCACTTGAGCAGTTAGAGGCCACTGTAGTGCTATTAATTGGCTTTATTTCTTCCTTTTTTTTTTTTTTTTTTTTGGAGTCTCACTCTGTCACCCAGACTGGAGTGCAGTGGCCGCTCCCAGTCACCACAGCCTCGACCTGCTGGGCTCTGGCGATCCTTCCACCTCAGCTATCCAAGTAGATGGAACTACAGAAGCGCGCTATCACGCCCAGCTAATTTCTGATTTATTGTAGAGATGAGGTCTCACCAAGTTGCCCAGGCGGGTCTCGAAACCGCGGGCTCAGGCAATCCACTCACCTCAGGCAATCCACTCACATCGCCCTCCCAAAGCGCTGGGATTAATTTCAATATTGTTGTGTCCCAGGGAATAGGGAAGGACAAAGAGAGCAAGAGAGATGGGGAATGACTGGTGACTGGAGTGGTCAGAACACACATGACATTTATTAAGTTCACCATCGTATATGGGCACAGTTCACGGTAGACCAAAACCATTACAACAGTAACATCAAGGATCACTGATCACAGATGACCATAACATATATGACAATAATGAAAGAGTTTGAAATATTGGGAGAATTACCAATATGTGACAGAGATGTGAAGTGAGCACATGTTGCTGGAAAAATGTTGGCAATAGATTTGCTCAATACAATGTTGCCATAAGCCCTCAGTTTGTAAAAACCACAAAACCTGTGAAGCACAATAAAGCAAAGTGCAATAAAACAAGGTATGTTTGTATTTTTACATTATTTATTCAACACCTGCTGTGTGTTCCTAATACTGTGCTGCGTTTCAGCAGCGCTGCCCTCAAGAGTTCATAGCCTGAGAAATGAACAGAGCCCAATTTGTATTTGCATGTGTTTCACTACTAGCTAACATCCTTTGTTATTAGCACATTCCTATAGTGTTTAAATAGGTTTCTTTGGAAAGAAAAAGTATATTACAGGATTTCCCCTGGTAGATACTTCACTTCCACGGGAAGGTATCCAGACCAGGCTTCTATAAATCTGAGATGCCTGAGCACCCACAGAGGAGACTCTTGGGACTCAGCTTTCTGGGAATGCCTCCACCTCAGCCAGCCTTACTGTTTTTTTCCACACCCTGCTCACTATATAAGTCCCACAACACACATTGCAATTTTACCTCATGTTTTAGTCCTTTAATCCACTCCTTCTTTCTCTGCTCAGTCCATTTCCTGAGTGCTCTCTCTAGTCCCAGTTCACTCACTTCCAAGTCAGTATGTACAACAGACCTTTCCCACAGCCTTCAGCCTCCACTTGATGCCTGTCTATCCACCCCTCCACAATTCACCGTAAATGCCTAGCTTCAGCCCCCACCATCCACTGCAAAGGGTCTGACAGTCACAAAATCTACTGTGCACGTTTGAGTCATTCTCTTCCATGACTCTGAGCAGCATTCTGTATTTTACAAAGCAATCTCTACACTTGACTTTAATGATAACACAGCTTTGTCTCCCTCTTTCCTGTGTTTCTCCTTCCCCAATTCATTTTGTTCTTGAAACAGTTTTTGCATTTCATCTTTCATTATAGATTCTCTTTTTCTCTCACACTAGATACCCCTTTTTAGATGTTGTCATTCACTGCTATAGCCTTAATTTCTGCTTACATAAGACTATCAAGTCTCTCTCACAGCCCAGATCTCTCTCTTGGACCTCTCCCTTTGAAACCCTTTAATGTTCATAGCATTCTCTGTGCACCAAGTGGAATTCAGGATCTTTTTCTCAGATCTGCTTCCTTTTACTAATTTCCATTTCAGTACATGAGAAACACAATCCATCCTTATCTAGAAACATTGAAATCATACCTAACTTCTTACTCTTCCACACTGTCCATATGTAACCTGTGACAAGTCTTATTGACATTGTGCTGTCTCTAGAATTTGCCATTTCTGTCTCTCATCCTGACACCTGAATGAATGAAACAACCACTTATTCTGGGCCCTTATTTCTAAACTAGCATCCTTCCATTCCATCTTTACAAAACATAGATCTGATCATTTTATTTACCTGTTTAAAACTCTTTAAGGATTTCATTAACCCTATAATTAAGTTCAATCAACTTCCCGCAGCTTATAAGATGTAATGGACAAACTCTAAGGAGGTCCCCATTACCTCTACCTTGTGTATTCCTGGTACTCATAGCCTCATGGAATCCCTTCTCATTGAGTGTGGGGGACCCTGTAACCTACTTCTAAACAGGCACAGTGATTACATTATTCCTTGCTAACAGACTTACTATGGAGATTCTCCTAGATTATTGGATGAATCAAGTCCCCATGTAGAAGACTCACATGGAGCAAGGATTTGTAGGCAGCTTCTAGAAATTAGAGGTGACCTCTAAAAGCTGAGGGTGGCATGTAGTAGCTGATAGCCATCAGAACCAAGGCCCTCAGACCTATATCTGCAAGGAATTCTACCAACCACCTGAGCGACCTTTAAAGTGAATTTATCCCCTTTTGAGCTTTCATGAGAAACTCATCTCTGTCTTGTGAGATCCTTGGAATAGAGAACACAGCTAAGCCTGTTCTATTGCTTGAACTACAGAAACTGTAAGATAATAAATATATTTTGCTGTGTTTGTGAGAACTTGTTATAGCAGCAATAGATAGGTAATGCATAAGGCCCTGATTTTTAAATGCATACACTTTTCTTCCGTATTTTCTCTTATGTCCTACAACACTAGTCCAATTGTCATACAATTGTTTTCTTGCCCTGAATCAGTCCTCCATTTCTCCCTTGCTCCTTCTTTATTACTTACCCTTCTCTACACATTACCTCTTATTCCTTAGGTCCCAGCTTAAATGTTACTTCCTCAGTGAGGACATGCTTGACTCCAGAGCAGGTTAGAGCTTTCTTTTTTTTTTTGAGTTGGAGTCTCACTCTGTCGCCCAGACTAGAGTACAGTGTTGGCTCCTGGCCACTGCAGCCTCGACCTGCTGGGCTACGGCGAGCCTTCTGCCTCAACCTTCTGAGTAGCTGGAATTACAGACATGCACTACCACGCCTGGCTGATTTTTTTATTTATTGTAGAGATGAGGTCTCACCAAGTTGCCCAGGAGGGTCTCAAACCCGCAGGCACAGGCAATCCACTCACCTCAGCCTCCCAAAGCGCGGGATTACAGGCTGAGCCACCGAGCCGGGCTAGAGCTTTCTGATATACGTTCCATAGTATCCTGAACTTCGTGTGATGATATGTATGCTAATTTATGATAATTACTTGCAAAAAATCTGCTTTCTATACTATCCTATGAGAGCTGGGACTGGGCCTGCTTTGTTTAGTTTTGCAGCAGAGTACCTAGCAAAGATCTGGTACCTAGGGAATAATTTTTAAATGAAATGAGTTAAGTGAAGCAAGAAAGACTAACAAAATCTTTAGAGACAGAAAGAAGATACTCAGATTTTCATGTGATTGATTTGATATTTTATAAGATTATAGTAGCAACTATATTTATAATTGTCAGCAAAAGTGATTGGTCTTCTTTGTCTATAATATATATTTAGTAGATATGAAACTGGAATTTTGAAATAGAAATGATGAGAACTTGGAGGATGAGAGGCTTTAAACTCCTACTGAAGAAACATGAGCTCCAGTGAAAGATTCCTCAGATGTGAAAGAAAACACCTTGGTATTTTCTTTGGTTCAAGTAAAAATAACAATAAAAACAGCAAACACAACTGTGTCAGGCCGGATTTCAGAATGCAGAGATAGATAAGAGACCTTTGCTGCTTTCAGGGGTCTCATCCAGGAGGTGAAGAGGGGAATCACGCAAACACTGACGACATAGTGAGAGAGGTAAGTTCAGGAAGCCGATAAAGGGACACACACTGTGAAAGGGCCTTCTGAGGAGGAGATCAGGTCCCTGAGAGGGGAAGATGTTCACTACCTGTGATCACCAAAGTTCTGGGAGCAGCAGACTAGACAAGTGTTAAAATTTTAAAACATGTCTATAAAAATAAATGATAAAACAGGAACTCAATAAAAAATCTTGTTGGTTTTAATGGTAAAATATATTATTAGTTTTATAAGCCACTTTAACTTGTATTTTGTCAATTGATTTCATAGTAACCTTCTACAGGAAATAAAACAATAGTATGTAATTCATCATATAAATGTGAAAATGGGCTGGGCATGGTGGCTCACATTTGTAATCCTACCACTTTAGCAGACTGAGGCAGGAGAATTGCTTGAGCCCAGGAGTTTGAGACTGGCCTGGGCAACATAGAGAGACCTCATCTCTACAAAAATTCAAAAAACTAGCCAGTATGATGGCATGTGCCTGTAGACCCAGTTACTCAGGAGGCTGAGGCAGAAGGATTACCTGAGCCCCCGGAGGTGGAGATTGTGGTGAATTGCATTCATGCCACTGCTCTCCAGCCTGGGCAACAGAGTGAGACCTAGACTCAAAACAAACAATTAACAAATAAATACATAAGTGTGAAAATGATATCTCAGAGAAGTGATGAGAACTTGGAAGATGAGCGGATTTAAACTCCTGCAGAAGAAACATGAGCTCAAGTGAAAGGCTCATTCTGGTAAAAAGCTGTTGCTGTCATACTTTTGTTGTTGTTCTTAATTGAATCAAAGGAAATAAATGGCTTAAGGTCACATGGTGGCAGGAGGTCTTCAACCATTCTTTTAATTCCAGAGCAAAGATTCTTTTCAATGGATCGCATACAAACAATTAATGAGAAAACCTTTAGTATATTGTATAGGCAGCAGGTTTTTCAAAAACTTTGCTTGCTTTACCGGTCAACATCTGCTTAGGGGTATAAAACTGATAATTGAGTAGTTAAACTGAAACTCGTGGGCAACTTACTCAAGTTGATATATGGCAGGTTTCAATGAGGGAAAATGTTACTTTTTGTATTTGTACATGTATTAATTTGGACGCATACTCATTTTGATAGAATTTCTTTTGATGTAATTTAAAGACATTTTCATATTTTATGTCCTCTGAGGAGACAAAAAACAAAAAAGTAGCATGATGAAAAATTGTACTCATATTTACTCTTACAATTACTTGTAATTACTTTGCTATCTTAGTCACACTTCAGATGCTCTGTAATTCTCATCCCTCCTTGTTGGCATATGGCCATAACAGCAGTACAATGAGGTTATTAGAGATAAGATACATGACAATTATAATAATTTACAATGATAATAAAGTGAATAATAGCAGTTACCATAATGTCCAATGTGTGCCCATAACTCAGTTGGGACTTTATCAGCATGATTTTATTTAATCTTTGCTACAATATGATGTTGGGGTTATTTAGGCAATATTGAGAGCAAAAACAGTAATATACATATACAGTTAAGGAAAGCAGAGGCTGGAACTAAAACTAGAAGTCTATCAGATCCATGACCACTTCAGAGATACCTTTTCTCTCTCCTAGACACTGCAGAGTCTGGTTTTTGTAGTCTCTGTTGTGTCTCTCTGTATGACTCTTAAATTCTCCTTTTGTTTCTCAATACTTTGTGTATGCTTCAATTACAGTTTCCAGAGAGAACACCTAGAATGCAACCCAATCATCTAATCTTGGAATGCAGATCCTGCTGGTCAAGACACTTGCCACTTACTAGTCTTCCACTGCCTCGTGTTCCCCCTTCTTTCTATCCCCCCATTCTCAGCTTTCTGACATTTCACATTCTTCCCTTTTCCCAACTCAGGGCCTCTTCTTGACTGATTTATTGGGGTCTCAGCTAAAACGCTCCCTCTTCAAGAGGACTTCTCTAACCTTGCTGCCTAATTAGTTTTATTATTTTCTATCTAACCACCTCCACCCTTCTCTGTTTTTCTCACAGCAATAATTATAACCTGTAAATATGTCATATTTTCCATCACAGTCATTAGACTGTATGCTTTGTGAAGGCAGTAATAGTGTTCACCTTCGCTATTCAATATCTAGTACCTGACACAAGTTATAGAACATATAAGAGGCACCAAGTGACTATTTTTTGAATGAAAAAAATGAATCAATTAATTGGCGAATTATCATCACCTTCCTTCATCAAAGAACTTTCCAGCACACCCCCACTGGATTCCTGGCAAAACCTTGGTTTAGTGCCTCCTGGAGCACATGCCAACGGGCCTCCATAAGGTGAGTGACTGTCTCCATGTAAAGAAAGTCTAAGTGCTGCCTTCCTGAGCAATGGACTGTGCATGGAACAGTTCAATTTAAAAGACTTGGACGTGTGACTGAAATGTCATTTTCAGTTTCAAAGCAAACTCACAGAGATTCATTATCTTTTTCAAGGTCAATATTTGAATTCAGATTTGTCTGATTCTAAAGCTCAGACTATGTCCGTACCCAAATAAGTCCTAGCTGATGTAATGAAATTGACTTTCTTATCTGTCAGCTTCAATCCCAACTGACATTGTATGCACCTTTAGAAGAGAAAAAAAATGGGAGGAGAATTATTGCTGGGCAACAGGCACCAGGATGTCCTGGTTGCAGTATAATCAGTTGGAACCTGGCAAACCTCCCAGGATTAGGGTACCAGGAATAATTATTTATCTTATTTATCTGGCCTCTAATATCCTATCAGAGTTGCCTTGAATCCCATTCTCGCATATGAAAATTGTAAACATTACTTCCAATTTCACATCATCTAAAATGTAATTATGTTATTTAAGATAATTTAGAACTCTATTGCCTGATGATTTAATCATTGACAAATTTATCCAAAATTATAGCATCAACCCTGGGAGAGTTTCTGTGTGAGTCACAACTTTTAAAAAGGAAGTTTTTCTGATTTGAAGACAGTTACACTTAACCTGTGTGAAGTCACATACCTAGATAATTAAATTTTCTGAAATATAACCTATAATTCAGTTTTAGTAGTGGACTCAAAATTATAGCCATTAACCTGTCTCATGTTTTCAAGTAAGGTATAAGTAAGGCCTACCATATAGAACACACAAAGAGAGGATCAAAAGTATAGGCACTCACTGAAAGTATAAAGGGTTTGAAATGGAAGTGACTGGGATAGTTGGAGATTGGTGAGGCATTCTTTGAAAAGAGCAGTGCTCTGTGCACCCCTACCCCCAGCCTCCCACCACTGTGAATGAATGTTTGTTCACTTCAAGGCCAGCAAGGGTCTTCACTTAACCACCAAAAGGACTTGCTGTGTGCCCACTGCCTTTGAAGAACAAACTGAATTGATGGTTTACCCTGAGACATCCCAGTTGTGAGAAGCTACTGGGTGTGACTTTTGATAACAGAGTTGGAGTTACTTTTTAGAAAGAAACTGCCCTGCTGCTTACTACCATTCTAAGGTATGTGTTTCCTGTGATTACGGGCCATATTTGGGAAGGATGGAAGGGCTGTCTTAGACTTTGTGTTTAAGGGTCACCTGGAAGGGCAAACAGACCTCAAAGAAAGATGCCAAAGGTGGTCAAAATAAATAGATGCACGGGGGTTGAGAGAGGAGTCATAAAGGAACAGCTGGAAATGAAAATTGTGCTCTTAGTCATAGAAGTTAGGAGAAATATCTCCAAAGTACTTCTATAAGGGCTCCAAAGAGAAAATGCCAGTATTGGGATGAGTCAAAAGAGTAGAAGGCAGTCACAGCCCCTTTCCACTGCAGGCATTCTGCTGGGGCAGAGCCAAGCTGTGAACCAGGAGACCTTAAACTTTTCATCGTATTCAGAGATGAGATTGGTAAATTGGACTAGACATTATTTTAGTTACTAAATGGATTCTATGTTGGAGAACAAAATGACTGAAGATCTTCTCACTATAAAAGTGTCCGGAACATGTCTGGAGCCTTCTGTACAGTGCACGAGAGAAGAACCAGCCCCAGAGTGACATTTCTGAACAATGATAGCAAATAACCAAAGTGTTCTTTGTTTCTTATGATTCCTGCTTCTAAACCCCACTCTTAGCTTTGCTAACATTTGTGATGTAATTTCTAACACTTGATAATTGAACTTCCCAGCCCATAAAGGATAGGAGGTGAGGGAGCAGTGAGATAAAAAGTGACGCTAGAATGAAACAGTGACAAAAATTACACATGCAGATACCATATAAGCTCTTCAGTATTCACGAGTTTTCATCAAATACAGTCAAGTCTCATTAATTTGAGCTAACCAAGCGGAACTAACATGGTGTCTTCTGTGTGCCAGGAACTCTGTCATCCATTGGCACTCTATGTGACTCCTGAGGCCAGAGCTTCCCCACAGGGTGCTAGGAATCAAGGTTCAGGTGGGGCAAGATATCTGTAACTGGAAGGGCCTGAGGTTGAGACAGCCTTGCCTCTTTACTCCAGTGAGCTACTCAAATAGGATTATTTTCCACACTTGTTCTGACTTGTAAAAGGTTGAAAAGGAGTCCTCTAGGCAATTCTGTGAGCTAGATATTAATAGTCCTATTTACAAAATAGGAAATGGAAGCATATACGATGCCAATTAAATTTGCACTGTAGAATTCATACTCACTCTAACATAAAATCTTCACTATACAACATTTTATTCCAAATTAACAGCAAATTAGAAGGTTAGATCTTTTTTCACTGTGACTTATGAAGCATGGGTTTGCAATGAAGATTTTAAGAACAAAAGTCCTTAAATAAAGTTTCTGAGTAATTTATCATAATGTATTTGTATATACATGAAACATATATTAATTGTAAATAAGAACTAACACTATATGAGAGACAGCATTCTGAGTACCACACATGTATATATATGCATTTATTTAATCATCACAAAATCAATAGGAGATATTATTTTGTGTCCATTTTTTCAGATAAGGAAACTGACACAAGGCGAGTATAAGTAATTTACATAATGCATCATAGCAGTAAACAGAGAGGGATGGATTTAGACCTAGCCACTCTGGCCTCAGAGTCCATGTAATTGACTACATCTGGACGTTGCCATTTTTACTGGATAAATATTGAATGAATATGCAAATGGTGGATGTCATGAAGAAAGGAAGATTATTAAAGTTAATAACTATGACTTTTAAATTGTTTTAAGGATATCTGGTCCACAATAAAATGCATTCAAACTTATTTAAGAAAAACCCTCTGAAAGGAATTAAGTAGGGCAACCTTAATTAGTAGACAAAGCAATACTAACACACTAACGAAACTTATGAAATGTTGAACAAGTATCGTGCTGCAAAGCTCCACCTACCACTACATGGTATTGAGAAAATCCTTTGTCATTTTTAAGTTTCAGTTCATTTACATAAAATGGGTGACTATAACATCCCTATAAGTATTGAATGTGGCTATATAGGTAAAGTGCCTAGCACAAAATCTACCACATAAAAAACACTCAATGGTAGTTACTATCATTATGTCTAATTTTTTTTTAAACCATGCTATTAATAGCAGTAATAATTTGCATTTCAAAATACCAAGATAAATTTTATAAAGAATACAAATAGTATAACAAAAATATATCAGAATTTTTGTCCTTCTATGCAATGAGGACACAGAAAAAATAAATATGTATAAGAAACCAATTAACTAAAATCTGTGATTTGGGACAACTGGTAATCTCTCTAAACTGTAGTTACATAGGCATAATATGTTGAATGAAATGCTGCTCAGTGTTACCAGAGATGCTGTCAAAATAAAATGAGAATGAAACTATAAATGTTAAAGTTTGTAAACTGCAAAAAGAATATACAGGTGTGAGGACTTGTTGTTATAGGAAAGTGTGTGTCACCGTGAGAATTCCGAAGACTCTTTTAGAGTTATGTGTTTCAGATTGTCACTGTTTTCCACATGGAAAATGATGCTCAAATTCAAATTTTTAACCTTGCTTACTTTCATCTCAAAATGGCATTTGTTTATTTGAAAATGAGGTACTCAGAAGAGAAAAAATATATTTAGAATACATTTCAAAAGCATCAGTATTTATTATACAGATATATTTTCTTACTCTAGAATCTTATTGAAAGGGTGGTCTTTTGTAGAATATTAAAAAGCAATGTTTTTTAGCTATAATTAAGATGGGCTCACTGTGTTATTTTAGCAAATGATTTAATTTTTCTATGCTTCCTCTAGATATTATATATAATGAGGATTATGAAACCTAGCATTTTCTGCCTTACAAGTATGTTTCTTCTGTACAGTGAAATTGTTTGCCTGAAGACAATTTGAACCCCTTGAAATGTTGGTGCTATTTAATGGCATTGGACAGCTTTGACTTTTTCCCATGCCTTGAGAAATGTGCATTGATCAAACCCAATGGGGAAAGCTATTCAATTCAGTTTAGTCTATCTTTATAGAGCTCTTATAGTATACATGTCAGTGAGACTCAATTGCTCTGTTACTATTACCTGTCTGTGATTTCTACACAATACCACCAGTTCCTTGATTCAACTCCCATAATAACAATGTGGAAGCTATTGGAGCAACAAGGGCAGAGGCCACAGCCAGGGATCTGACAGAAAGTGTAGTGTCTTATTCATTATGTGTGCCAGTGTATATTATCCTCAGAAAAGCTCAGATTTAAGAAACCCACATGAAATAGTTAACTGTCTTATGTGCAAATAAAGGTAGATTTTGGAACATAAACTATTCAACAGTAATTTAGGAGGTTTATTTCCAGGGCTTTATAAATTGTACCCAACTGTTGCACATTCATAGACCATATTCTCACTGGGTCTTTCACATGTATTCTCACATTAAACAGTTGATCAAAAAAATCACTCAGGACATGGGCCTGTATGGAAAGGTGGAGGGAGCATAGATACATGGGTGTCAGGATTTATGGGATCAGGGCAGTGATGTGCTGGTAAATCTTTTACATTGAGCTCTGGTGTGGAAGGCTGTTTTGAGTGTTTGCTAATTTTTGTTGTGTAAAGTCTTCCACAGTAGGTGATTTCAAGTCACCAATGTGATTAGTTGAACCAAGAATTGGACATATATGAGCACAATTGGCTCCCTTGAATTAGTGCAATCCAGCTGCAACACGACACGGGTTCAGGGACAGGCTTACTTAGAAGAAAAAATTATGCTCTTGCAATGCCCATGAAAGAACCACTAGGAAGCCTTGGTTTTTAGACAGAAATTATAAAAACTAAGACCACACTTGGAATGTTCCCACCCTGAAACTAGAGAGTCTTTGCAAACCACAATTTGAAGATTTATCCCTGCATAGTTTCACCATGCAATTGTAGCTATGTTATATAAAATCTCCTTTTTCTCTTTTTGGGGTTGTCTTCCTCAATCTTCTTGCAAAAATAAACCTTGTTTTTATTGTTTTTCTAGTCAGAAATTTCTTTTCTACTTTTTAGATTTTTAAAAATAAGAACACATGTCTTTTTCTGGATAAATGTGATTTTTTTCCTGGACATAACATAATAGCTTTTCTGACATTTTTATTTTTGGAGAGTCAGGAAATTTAAAGCTTTTGCTGAAGTTACTCTTTCCAAAAATAGGATTGTTATTCTTGTATGATATGTTTCTTGTACAGTCAATGAGTTTGGTCACTGTGACACTGTAATGCACATGTTCACAGAAGATCCTGGCCATGCCTATGAGTCTTGGCAGGAAAATGGAGACACAGATCTCTAAGTGGTCATTCCAACCTGGGAGGGAAGACCAAAAGGTTAATGTCATAGAAGTTTCTAGACCAATGTAGTCCCTTCATAATGCCATCTTTATCTAATCTTATCTAATAAGGTTATCTTATCTAATAAGGTTGTCAGGGATAAATGCAATAGAATTATATATAGTCATGCTCTGCGTAGTGATGTTTTGGTCAAGGATGAACTACCTCTAGTAGTCCCATCATATTATAATGGAGCTGAAAAATTCCTATTCCCTAGTGACACTGGACCCATTTTGTTACAACTGCCTGCAGTATTGCCTACTGTATTTAGTACAGTAACATGCAGTACAAGATAGGAGAAATAGGCTATACCATACAGCCTAGATGTATAGTAGACTATGCCATCTAGGTTTGCATCTATACTCTATGATGTTTGCACAGTGACACATTTACATAGTGACACATTTCTCAGAACATACCTCCATCATTAAGGGAGAGATGACTATAATAATGTCTTTAGAGACTTTGAACTGATAAAACAATGTGCTTCTTCAATGATTAGCTGCATTCCCACGGTCACAGAGTTAGGGTCTCCTGCTCACAGTCCAGTGCTATATTGTACTGCACACAGTCTCCCAAGATGGATACAAACTTGGATTATCTCCATGAAGTTTGTATAAACTAAGATTTAACTAATCCTATTCAAGAATTTTCCAAAAATATATTACATTGAATTAACAGGCTATTTAGTTTTTGCTCTAAGCAAGGAGTGATGTTAACAGCATCTGATATCTCAGAAAGGCTCAGTGTGGTTTCTCAAGTTGGCCCTGCATGTTTCTTGTTACTGCTAAGGGCTATATTTAGGCTACTTGGTGGTGACAGAGCTATAGAGATACATCAGGCATGGAAGGGGATCTGGATTTCTTCCAAGAAAAGCATTTTGTGTGAAGGAGAGTAGTGCCATACTCAATGCAGAGACAAAAGATGGCTTTGCCTAGGGCTGAAAGAGAACTGCTTTGCTCTTTGTCCTGATACCCAGAAGACTGTAATACATGTAAAGTGAATTAAATAACTAATATAGCCTAAAACACAACCCTTTCTTGAAGTGTTTAAAAATGATTTCCTTTGTTTCCTAAAGAGAGTTAGTTTGTCACAATTATTAAGAAAAAAGCGTTAAATACAGAGACACTACAAAAGAGTAAGAGATAACCTTATATTTACTCAGGTCTGAGTGGAACATTAAACTTTTCCCCATAACCAATCAATTTTTGTTGTGTTTTGTTTGTGAGTCGGGGCCCATTATGTCATCCAGGCAGGAATGCAGTGGCACAATCATGACTCACTGTAGTCTCAAACTCTTGGGCTCAAATGATTCTTCTGCCTCAACCTCCAGAATAGCTGGGCCTACAGGCACATGCAACCACACCGGGCTAATGTTTTTTTTTTTTTTTTTTTGTAGAGATAAGTTCTGGCTATGTTGCCTATGCTGGTCTCAAACTCTAGGAGTCAATCAATCCTCCTGCCCCAGGCTCCCAAAATGCTAGGATTATAAGCATGAGTCACCATGCCTGACCCACTCAATTTTTTTAATAGTCTCCAGAGAGTCCCCAATTCGTTTTTCTTTTTTTAGATTGGGAAATATAGTTTATTTTAAAAAGTAAATTAGAGAGAGAGAGAAGATTCGCCATCCCAGGGTAGGAGATGGGGCCAAGGCTAGGAAAGATGGTGACCTTGGCTCAAAGGGTCACATGGTCAGACTGGCTTAGCAAAGCAATGGCCAGTTTGTGTTTTTTTTTAATAGTCTGGTGAGTCCCTAAGAAGAGGCCCAGCCTCTTACTAATCAATCAAGCAATATTTATTGATTTAAAATAGCATTTTAAATATCCCATCACTTGTGAGAATAGCTAAACCTTTGAAAACCTTTGTTGTAGAATTACTTGCAATTAGAACCTAAGAGGGTAAGACAGTTCACATTCTGCAACATAGTTCACAGAAAAGAAAATGACAATGAAAATCTAAAGCCTCATCTTATCTCCTGACTCACAATGGGCCACACCTGCAGAAATGACAGGATTTTGACATATGAAGGAACTGGAAGTAATTTTCTCTTGACAGTAATATGAATTTCTCACCCAAGACAGGCTGGCAAAGAATACAAGGGAGACTAAAGAGTCTCGTTTGAAAATCCCAAGGTTAAAACACAGCAGAATGTCACTTAATGAAATCAGTAAATTCCACTTCAACTTTAGTCGATAGAAACGAAATAAACTGACAGTAGCTATAACGTAGTTATCCTCCCAAAGTTCAGAGCAGGGAGACGTGACACACAGCTTACCCAGTTATCCAAAACTTCCCTACAGTCACCATACCAACCTTTTGAACATTATGCTAATAAAAGTTTTATTTGTATGCAACTTAATTATGTGCAATTCCATGGAACTAATACTTTGGGCACTCAAAAGTATATATGATTTTTAATTTTAAAAATACAATGTTTTCACTCATACTTTTCCATGAGACAGAGGCATTTGCTTATCTTCTCTCACATCCTACATAAATCTGTGAGAAATCACTGTTATTTCTTCAGAATATATCCTAATTCCAACCTCATTGATCACACCTACTGCTACAATGCTCCTCTGAGCGACTAGCATCTCTCATCTGGATAATCACTTCCTATCTCATCTCTGCTTTTACTCTACGTGTCTCTATAATGCCTTCTCAACACAGAGGACGGGCTGAGGCTCTGACCCTTTTAAAATCTAAGATGCATTTTTTTTAAGCAGAAAGTTAAAACGTGTTGATTTCATGCTCAAACACTATATTTCACTCCAAGAAGAAGACAAAGTCCTCTGATGGCCTGCTGTCTGACTGTCCTCCCCTCCTCTCTACTTTCTCACTCTTCTCTGGCTCCACAGAAGACTACCCCACCCTTCAGCCTTTGCACTGTCTGTTCCCTCTCCTTGGAATATTCTTCCCTCAGATAATATAACTAAGTTTCTAACCTTCTTCAAGTGTCAAATGTCACTTTCTCCATGAGAACCAATCCTTCCATTTCAAATTTTCCTTACCTTGTTCTATTTTTTTCTCTCCTATCACGTATCACCTATTGATGATTTGTTATTCTTATCATTGAATGTCTGTCTCCCTTTTGTAATATAAGCTCCATGAAAACTGAGGTCACTGTGTTCATCGCTATTATGTTCCAGGCACCTGGAACAGCCAGGCACACAGCTATTACTTAAAAAAATATGTGTTAATGAATGAACTATAGACAATGGCATGGAAACTCTAATTAGTTGCAGGGTTGGAGTAAAATTTAATTTTATAAGAATTTTGCTCACTTTGGAAGACATAAAAATAGATTATATCATCGTGATATTTTGAATAAATAATTTACACCTTTAGTTGGCGGTTATAAACAATAGCAACAACATTTTCAGCTGATTACACAAATTGGATGTGATTAAGAAATCTCATGGTAGGAAAGAAATAGTTCATAAAGAAGAGTTAAGACTGTTAGTGTGCTTAAAATCGTTTCTTATATTTTAAATAAAATCAGGATAATAACAGCTGAACAACTGGTATGCTTTGCAAAGTTCCGGTTCCCATTAGTTCTGTTAGTTAATGGGTAGGCACATCGCCAGACTCAGTTTATACTCTTTCTCTATCTCCCCCAAAACTAAAAGGTTAGTATTAAGATTCTTGTTCAATAGACAAGGAAATTAAGGTTGAGAGTATATTGGGAGACTTACCCAAGTTTATCAGTTAATTAAGACTCATGTACTATCTTTTTTGATAATGCCAAAGTACAGTTGATGATTCTATTTATTGGGCTCTAGTAACACCTTGAGCATGCCTCTAACAGTTGCCCCCTGCTTTTGTGACTACTGGTTGATAGTTGTCTTTTCCACTACTAGAAGAAGTAACTTTTATTCATGATTATTTCAGCCTTGCATAAATCAGTCTGGGCATACTAACTTAACACATCGAAAATCATCTTGCAGATATTTTGCCAATAACTTGTCATTTTAATGTTACATGAAAAGATTATTTTATTTGAACTTAGAAATTTCACACTGAATTGGGGAAATTATGAGTCCCAAGATTGTGGCAAACCTAGTTAAATGGAACGTGCCAAATTCAGAGACATTTAGATATGATTTTTTGAAACCTGTTCTAATAAGCTGCCAGCATGCTCCAAGTACAGTCATTTTTTGTGTGGTTGGAAAATTTTTTTTCTTTTCCAAATATACAAAGTTTGTATCTAAGAAAACCATATTAATATAGCTTAAAACATTTACAATTATAAAAATGGAGCAAACTAATTACATAAAATGAATATATTTTTTCCCACTTTTAACAAAAGTTGTCCTTCAGAAAATGTTGGGCTACAAATGTAACAAATGGCTTATGTTCACAGACCCTGGAACAATATTAATGTGATGATCACTGTATGAAACTTATGACACCTACCATAAGCATACAACTCACTAAATTTTTACAAATTGAACACATCTGTGTAACAGACATCCAGATAAAGAAACAGAACTAACAAACTTCCAGAACCTTCTCTTGTGCTCCCTCCTAGCCACAACAATGCCACCTCCTATTCACTAACCCTCATAAGAGTTCATCCTATCATGGTTAGTGAAATCCTCAATTTTTCATTTCTTTGTGAAATTTCTAAACATCTGAAGACAGAACTCATCTTGGAGCAGCAGTGGAGGCTGCCACTCTGCAAAGGAATAGATACAAATTCTGAATCTGGGACATCATAAGTGATTGCTTGAAAGTACAGCAAAGGTACACTCCTTTGTCTATTGTCATCTCATCCTAACAAGTAGGATTCAAGTTCTATAATTTGTGTCTTCACATTCATCTGAATTTTCTGGAGTGTGAATATTATTTTAAAAGTTACAGGAAGAACTGAAGAACTCTTTCTTTTATATTCTCATAAATAACCGAAAAGGAATTATTTTAGACATGTAATTATGGTATTCATCAAAAGAAAGCTGTTTCTATTGATATTTCTCCAGATTATGCTTATTTTCCTGCTTTGGGGAAGCATGTCTGATATTCTGGTTGTAGATGTAGCACATAAAAATAATGAATTCCAGCTGAATTTCAGATAAATAAATGTTATGGAATGAATGTTTGTGCCCCCAACCCACACAAGTTCATATGTGGAAATGTTAACCCTAATTATTATAGTATTAGAAGGCAGGGTCTTTGGAAGGTAATTAGTTCATGAGAGTGGGGCCCTTACGAATGGAATTGGTGACCTTCTGAAAGAAATCTTAGAGAGCTCTCTAGCCCTCTTTCTGCCATGTGATACACAAAGACACTTTGAACCCAGAAGACCTTGACCAGAACCTGACCATTCTGGCAACTTGATCATAGACCTCCAGCTTTCGTAACTATGAGATATAAATTTCTACCATTCCAATCTATGATAATTTGTTGTAGAAAACTTAACTGACAGAGACAAAAATACACATTTTTTGTTTGTTTTTTGGGTTTTTTTTAGTATGAATATTCCCCATGGAATATTTGGGAAATGCCTTTACAAAAAAGTTATTTATTGATTTTCAAAAATTTTAATTTAACTACATTTTCTGTGTCTTATCTGGCCATCATTCTAGAATTTTTTTAATGCCAGATGTTATAAAATTGATATTTTTTTGTGTTGTACTACTTGTATTTTTTAAAATATTTGAGCTATTTTCTGAGATTTAGTTAATTTACTTGGAATTAGTTTGATACTTTTGAGGTCTGCTTTCAGGTGTTATTAAGACAGATCAGAAACAAGTACAAATCTGAAGATAATTTTACCCCCTTCTGAAACATATCTTTCTGAAGTTACTACTTAAGACTCTGTGTGTTAGGAAATATTTTCATTCTGGCTAACGGAACCACAAAATTTCCCCCACCCTTCATCATGATTATTCTACCTACTCCTTTCCATTGGTTACTTATTCCAATCCACCTCTGGCTTCTATAGTTTCCTACCATACATAAATTTATCCATATTCAGTCAAAGATACAGGGGTTCTGTGGAATTTTGGAACTCACCATCTGTGTGACATCATTTTCTTAGAGTTTCACCACAAATTCTAGGTTCCTTGGCCTCCCTGAACTCAGATCTCTGATTTCTTTCCTACTGAGGTTCTTGACTCTGTTTGAGAGTCCTGCCCCTGAAAACTCTTTCCAGACAGTAAGATTGAGCAATTATTGGGTACATCTTGTTTGTTTCTCTGTCTTGTGCTGCTTTTTGTCCAGTGATCTAAAAAATACCAATTTAATTTTTTTTTCTATTTAAATAGACAAGAGAGTAGCAAGGTTTGTCCCCCACATCTAAAGGTGGTTTTCATGGTATGATACTTTGATAGAATTAAGAATAGTAACAATTAGTATGCAGCAGCCAACAAGATTCTACAGAAGATTCATATCACTGGAAAGAGAAACAGCTTCCTTTAATTATATCTAGTTCTCAGTTTGGCAAACGTCCACCATCCCTCCAAAGTCAATTTTAACTACATAGCATGTTACAGGACTGTACAAAAATGATTATATACTAAATTATAAGGAATAGGCAGTCTATAAAGAGAACATAAGCTTACTGTTATTTCATCATGGTGAGACACAGAAGTTATTTATTGAATTTTAATTAAAAATTTTTATAATAACTTAGGGAGACAGTATAATTATACCATTGACTTTCCATTTAATAATGTATTAAATAATTCCATTTATTCAACACTTTTGTTATCTCTTAAGTTGAGTTATTACCTTCATACAGGTCCCACATATTTTCAACTAAGATTATTCAAGACAGGACTCGGTGGCTCAGCCTGTAATCCCAGCACTTTGGGAGGCCAAGGCAAGTGAATTGCCTGAGCCTGCCGGTTTAAGACCAGTCCGGGCAACTTGGCAAGATCTCATCTCTACAATAAAAAATCAAAAATTAGCTGGGCGTGGTAGCACGCGCCTGTAGCTCCAGCTACTTGGAGGCCTGAGGCAGAAGGATCACCTGGGCCCAGCAGGTTGAGGCTGAGGTGGCCATGAGTGTGCCACTTCACTCCAGCCTGGAAGATGGAGAGAGACTCCAACTCAAAAAAAAAAAGGAAAAGATTATTTCAAAGTTTTTAATGCTTTTTTGTTGTTGAGATCTTTTAAATTTGTACTTCAGTTAAGTTATTGTTGATGTACTGGAAATCAACTGATGTACATATTTTGCTATTTGACAAACTATTTTACAATGCATTTCCATTATTAATAGTTTTATAATTTTTTTTAATTTTGAAAATAAAGTGTTTTGCCATCGACACTTCTATTAGTATTTTGATTACTACTTTTGCTGCTCATTGAGTGCTGTTGTGTTCCAGTTACTGAGATATACTCAAAAACTTTGTCTAATTTATTCTTATAACAATCTTATGGGCTAGTTTTTATGCTAATTCTTTTAAAGTTAATCAAAGTTTAGGAATTTATAGAACTGCAAAAATATAGGCAATTAATAGAGGCAAAGATAATGATTTACCTGTATTGTAGGATTCAAATAGTGTACTGTTTTATTCTGGAAATACAATTTTGTCTTTCTTTTCAGTATTTAAACTATTTGTCTTATTCTATTAGATCAACAGGAATTTCTATATCAAAATTAATGCACAGTTTTGGCAGAAGGTGTTATTATCAAATTCTTGAGTTTAATGAGTATGTCAGTGATGATCATGATAACATGATAATTATCATTATGATAAACATAACATTACCTTACAGCATTGCTTCAGTGAAAACAAAGCATAATATGTAAAAAGAATAGAGTTTCAAAATGAGAATAACATAGGTTTTTGTTCTAGTTTGGTAGTTTGTTGGAAAGTAGATGAGGTGTAATTCATGACCCTTTCACTCTGGGCCTGGGCTGACAGAGTCATTCATTTAACATAATATAATCAAAATCTTGCAAAGTGCTTTTATAATCAAGTTAACATCTTGGGCCTCTGTTACTATCATAGAACAAACCTCAGTGGCTCTCTGACTTAAGAAGGCTGAGAGTTATGTGGACAGACTAGACCCTCTAATCCTTAGCCTGAACATAGCTACCACCACAGCCACTACAGTCTGAAGCACCAGAAAACCCACAAATATGTGAGAAAAAGTATCACTGAGTTTTGGGGATGGTTTGTTATATAGTATGATAATAGGAATAGCTAATAAATACAAATATCTCATTCAAAGATAGAGTTCATTCCTTCATTAAATAAGTATTTATTAAGCATCTACCTTCTCGATGCCATTGTGATGGTACACTGCAAGAGTGAATAAGAGAGGAAAAACCTACTCTCATGACACATATTCTCTGGAAGTATGAAGCAATCATATTTTGTTTTGTTTTGAGTTGGAGTCTCACTCTATTGCCCAGACTCGAGTGCAGTGGCATGCTATGGCCACCGCAGCCTCAACCTCAACCAATCCTTGCAAATAGCTGGAACTACAGATGCCCACCGCCATGCCTGGCTAATTTTTAAATTTATTTTAGACATGAAATCTCACCAAGTTTTCCAGGCTGGTCTCTAGTCCTTGGGCTCAGGCAATCCTCTCACCTCTGCCCAAAGTGCTAGGATTACAGGCATGAGCCACCACAACGAGCAAGATTTTTTTTTAAGTGTAATTTTCAACATAAAAATAGAAGAGCTCATTAAAGAATCTAACTTTGGCAGTGTTGTCAGACTTTACAATGAGCTAGGAAGTTTTCTGCATTTAAATATGCACAAAATCTTAGTGAAGTGGAAGTACTCAGAGACAAAAAAAATAATTCAAACGAATTGGAAATCAATTTCCTAAAAAAATTTAATCATTGTTTTGATGTAAATACTGCTAATTTTGATTAGAGGAATGAAGATATAAACCTAAGTAATATCTGTACATGGTTATTCTAACGGGACCTTGTTCAGATGTGTACAAATCTACATAAATGTATGTGAAAAATATATAAAACACGTGTACATAAATGTATAAACTACATAGTACATCATTTGTTAAGTATAATAGAAAAATAATACATATTAAGCAAAACATGAAGAAAATGGTATCAGTGAAAATGGGCTGCTCTTCATATACTGTCTATTCTCCATAATTTCTTGTAGGATCATTTTCACAATCCTTTAATATGCTATTTAATTAAAATTGCCTTTGGAAGGATGGTGGAAGTTTGCCAAACTGAGAGCTAGATGTATCTAAAAAAAGCTGTTTCTCTTTCCAGTCATATGAATCTTCTATAGAATCCTGTTGGTTGTTGTGTAATAATTGCTAATATCTTTAATTCCGTCAAAGTATCATACCATGAAAATCGCTCTTGATGTGGAGGGAAAACCTTCCACTCACCTTGTCTTGAATACCAAATGATGGCCTATATTTACACTTGACTAAAATGACCAAAATAATGGTGCTTGCAAATAAATCTTTCCTGTGGCTTAGATTCACATTCCAGCTACCCCAAACCCATGCAAATATTGGTCCCTTGTTCAAAAAGAAGGAAGAAAGCTCTTTTCTTTCTTCTCCACTCTGCAGGTATCTCTGGATCTGTTATTGTGTTTTCTATTTGTGATTTACTATCATGCTCCCTTGGACTTGGGATACTTACCAACGAAGTGCAGACTCCTGGGCTCTCGCACACCTGACCCTAACCTTCCCTGTACCTATGTTCAAGCTCTTGCTGGGAGTGGAAGGCAGCAATAGTTGCTGGGAAGCAAGTGGCCAGAAGACTGCCCCAGGGAGACAGAAAGACAGCAAAAGTCAGTGTGCCAGTAGGCCATGCATGAGAGGAGGTTTTAAACCCCTGACAAATGCGTTATTGTTCCATCTGTTGTCATTTACAAAACACAAAATCAAAGATAAAATTCTTAAGAATTTAAAGAATGAGATGGCAAGTAATTAAACCCTAGGAGAGGGGACTACTTCTGTGCATGGGGCCTGTTGCCAGAGCTCTGATCACAAGACCTGTGAAATGAACCCTGGGCTGCAATTGTCTGATGGATAAAGACAACCCTGGAGTTTCTGCCATTGCCCTAGCCCTGGCTGATGGTGTTTAGTCCTGCAGCTTGGCGGTGCAATCTAACTATCATCATTCAGCAGCAGCTGCTAGAAATGAAGACATCCCCACCCCTACTCCCAGGTTGATTTCCTCCAGCCTTGGGTTCCTGAGCCTTTTGTCTACAGATGGAAGAGATCAGAGGTCTGTGTTCTGAGTTCCAGGCCTCCCCGGCTCTCCCTTCAGCTGCTCCTCCACCACTGACCAGAATAAGATTCAGAGGTCAGCTGGCTCCTGTGTTGTACTTTCTGCTTCAGAGTAACCATACTAAAGTTTCAAGACTCACAGGACACAGCCCCTCTCAACAGCTGTGGGTGACACAGAGCAAATAATATCTACTCCGGAAGGCTCAGTCTAGTAGCGGTCAACTACCCATTTTTAAGTGACTACTTCTAAAACACTGCATAGCTTTTATCATTTAACTTCATCATCAAGGACACCTTCATAACTTATATGCTTTCTCTGGCAGGTGCTATGATCTAAATGCTTGTGTCTTTCCAAAATTCATATGTTGAAATCTGATGTCTAGTGTGTTGGTATTGGAAGATAGAGCCTTTAGGAAGTGATTAGATCATGAGGGCTTCACCACATGAATGGGATTAGTGGGTTTACAAAAGAGGCTGAAGGGAGAATGTTCTCTCCGTAATGTAAGAACACAGAAAGGAGGTGCCATCTTTGAAGCAGGGACAAGCTCTCACCAGATCCCAAATCTGCTGGTGCTAAGATCTTGTACTTCCCAGTCTCCAGAACTATGAGCAATACATTTCTGTTGTCTATAAGTTACCCAGTCCAAGGTATTTTGTTATAGCAACTTGAATTGACTAGAACAGGAAGTGAGGGGGTGGCTAGAATTTCATGACTCTCAAAAAACTGAGTCAGATTAAGCAGCTTAGTCCAGGCTAGGCTGGGTGGTATCCTTTATCTGAGTTATTCTGTTCTGTAGTCCTCCATGAGACCAGCCATAAGTCCTGGGTCTGCCACATGATAGCAGAGTTTCAGAGGGCAGAGGAAAGGGGACATGCTGACAAATTGTGTGACCCAGGAATACCAAGAGTATTGAGCTGATGAGAGGCCAACTGTAGGGAGCAGTGGACAGATGCTGGAGCTGAGATTCAGTCAAAGGCATGCAATCCTGGAGACACAGATTGTGAAAACCCTATTCATAGCAAGGACTTGCTAGAAACTTCTCTTTGGTGAAAGAGTTTTTGTCAAAGTATTTTACTATATCAACTTTCCATCATAGCCAACCACTCTTCCCCTCTTTTTAATAATTGAATCAACTCATAGAAATTTTTGGTAATGGCATTCCCAGTTTTATGGCTTCGGTCTTAAAGAACAAGTACCATTTTTTACCTTTGCATCTGATGGAGACATATTTGAGTAACATGCTGGATTGTTGCATCTTCTCTTCAGGAGGCTTTGTCTTTGATTTACTCTTCTCACACAGTGGTGCATTAGTTTACTCTTCATGACACCTGCATAAAAAGGGTACATTTATTTGTTGCATGGTATTGTCTCCAATTCACACCAAGAATATATACTCTTTAACAACAAAATGTTCACCTTCCATAGATTATCAAACTGCTTCATAGTAAAATGCAGTAAAAATTTTTATCCTGGACTTAGCGAACTTTATCCTAGGGCTTTCAGTTTCATTTCTATCACTTACTGTCCAATGAACAAGGGTTGCATGTAGTGGATGAATAGTAAAAATTAAAGAATTGACTTGTAAATTGACTCGAACGTACTAAGCATAATTTTAATCACTTGTCTTTCATGTAACTCATTTAATCTTCCTAACAACACTCATTTAAAAATACTGCTAGAACGTGTGTATCCTGGTGAAAATTCATCTGCTCTCCCCAGCTTCACTGGAAAAGAATATGTTTTGTAGACTCAGCATACTTTCATTTATACTCCATCCAGAAACATCTATGAATTCCATGCTCTCTACTTTTCTTCAACAATCACATTTCATGGTTGTCAAGACTCGGAAGAACCTGAAGGGCATACATAAAAATCTTCTAGTTATTTCACGGCATACCAAAGTTAAGTACGGAGAAGATGCCTTGAGGAAGACACTCGTTCATGTTGGTATTCTCAACAAAGCCGTCCTGTGTATTACAAGATGCTATCATTTCTGGATCCTGCCCACTAAATACCAGGAGAATTTCTACTTCCAACTTTATTGCAGTCTTCCTATTCTACAATTTTTTTTCAAAACATTCTTAGACCAACATTGTCCTTGGTTGAGAAGCATTGGTATTATGTTGTCTGACTCCTTTCCAGACATTAATATCCTACATGACCTTGCTTGAGGCTATGTATTATTTGAGGTTCTTTAAGGTGACAATAATTGTTACATATAACAGATGAACATTCTATATGTAAAATTCCAATTCTCATAGTTTTCCAAGGGATGAGGGATGCACATGCATTTTGTTCCTCATAAAAAGTTAAAAACAATGTCTAAAGGATGGCAGATTCAAGATGAGGTCTTGCCACCATGCACTTACATTGGCACCACTGTGTAAACAACGTGGTAAAGTTTTCTAACCTTGGTATATCAGTGTCTCACAGGTGTGTTCATGTAACGTGTGGCAGGGTCTTGCTGAGTGACCTTCGTTATTGTCTTTGCATGTTTTGTGTGCCATTGTGAGAATGGCAGATCTCGAATCAGAGCAAAGAACAAATATTAAATTTCTTGTTAACCTTGGCAAGAGGAAAGTGAAATCAGGAACATCTTATTCCAAGTTTATGAGGATAATGCCATGAAGACAATGGCAGTGTACAAATGGATTAAACGTTTTTTTGAGGGGAGAGAAATCATCACTGATGAAAAGAGGTGAGGACAACCAGTAACAAGCAGAACTGATGGAAACATTGGAAAATTTTGTCAAATTGTGTGTCAAAATTGTTGATTGATGGTGAGAAACACAGCAGACCAAATAAACATTGATAAGAGAAACAGGCAAATCTTAACTGAATAACTTGATGTAAAAAAGTTGTGTGTAAAAATGGTCCTGAAGGAACTCTTGCATCACGACAATGCACCAACTCACAGCACTGTCTATGTCTATGAAGTAGTTTTTAGCTAGTAAACAAATAACTACATTGGAACAACCTCCCTACTCTCCTGAACTGGCCGCCAATGACTTTTTATTTATCCAGAGATAAAATATGAAAAGATATACTGATGACATTAAGGGCATCAAGGGTAACACAACAACAGCTCTGATGGCTGTTCCAGGCAGAGTTCCAAAATTGCTTTGAAAGGTGGACAAGGCACTGGCATCAGTACATTGCTTCCCTAGGGGAGTGCATTGAAGGTGACCATAGTGATATTCAGCAATGAGGTATGTAGAATTTTTCTAGGATGAGTTCATGAACTTAATTGTCAGATGTTGTATGTGAAATACTTAGCTCTCATAGCAGGAAACACAGCTCCCTCAGGGTTTAGGTAGGTGTATGAACAAAGGTCTTCCAACAGAACATAGCCATGCCCTTGGGGGATTACTGGAGACATTTCCAGAGATAGTAAAAGAAAAGCAATTGCTTATATAACTTTGCTCAGAAGAAAAATTATTGACTTGTGGTTGCAAATCAATGGCAAGTTGTTTTTAAAGATATAAACAGAAATATTTTTCCATAACTATGGAGATACCATGATAAAAGGACAAGAAACCAGAACTAAAGAAAGGCACATTGGGCAGGGTATTATTGGTTGTTAGTCAATTTTCCCACCTGCATATACGTAGTTATCTTTCAGAGAAGTTCACAATAACCCTGACCAATTTTTGTTAAGAAGAGTGATCATATTTGTATTAGCTTGCCAGGTTGCCATAACTAAGTACCACAAACTGGGTGACTTAAACACAGAAACTGATAGTCTCACAGAACTGGAGGCAAGAAGTTTGAAATCAAGGCATCTGTAGAGTTAATTCCTTCTGAGACCTGAGAAACAGAATACAGCCCATGAAGGCCTCCTAACTTGTGGTGTTTTGTTGGTAGTTGGCATTCCATGGCTTCTGCTGCATCACCTTGATCTCTGTGTTCATATTAACATGGACTTCTCCTACTGTGTGTGTCTGTATCCCAGTTCCCCCTGTTTATAAATCCCCAGTCATATGGTATTAGGAACCCATCTTACTCCAGTATGATCTCATAATCACTATTACATATGCAATGTCTTTATTTCCAAATGAGGCCACGTTCTTGGTACTTTGGGTTAAGATTTCAACATACACATTTTGGGGGACACAATTTAACTAATAACAATAATCATTTTGACCTAGCTCCTTCTAGGAGAAGATGCATTATTAAAACAATGGTGCCAGAGATCTTAGATACAATTTAGTGGATTCCTGTGAGTTCCCTTAGAAACCTATCTTAGACTTTTCCCAGGGGACATAAAGGTCTTTTATTCTGCAAACACAGTAAATCTCAGGCTTCTCCACCTATCAGGGTGGTGGTGATGTCCAGCAATAGCTCCTCCTTTCTGGGACTCTGGTTCTCCCAAACTATCATCATTTCTTTTCCTTGAAAATTGTAAAAATCTTAACCTAAACACCCAAAGAATACAATGCTTTCAGTGTACTAGTTTTATACCTTAAATCTTAAAAATAGAACTACTCAGTTAGAAGTGGAGACCACAATGTTCTCCTGATTACTCTAAGAAGATTCCATGAACTTTGTCTCTTTTTAAAATAAATGATGAAATTTCCTATGCACAATATTTTTCTACAAGAGTATATAAATAAAATAGAAAATAAATCTTTCCCAATAGTATTCTTTAATAATCTAAAAATAAAATTGAAAATTAACCTCTTAGGGTTTTTGAGTTAATATAAATTATATGACAATGGAATCAAAAAGTTTGCTTTTAAGGTTATATATCCTTTTTAGGATAGTGCAAAGAATAAAATGCCTTAATAATGGACATTATAATTGCAAAAAGAGGCATAAAGAGCATTATCTTATAATTACAAAAATATATACTTTTATAGATTTTAAGTATTAGAAGAAATATATTTCATAAGTAAGAATGTCGATGAGCATCATCTTTCAATCAATTTCTGAGCAACTTGTTCCTGAAAGGATGATTAACTGGATATATTTATTACCATACTCACTTTTTAAAAGTGAGATTGATGGGTCAGTTACTGAAATATTTGAATAGAGGCTAGAAGAACAAGAGATTGATGTACTGCCAGAATTTTTGGCAGTTAAATGCCAAAAGTGACAAGTTAGGACAGGTTTGAGACAATGACTGAAAAATGCCCCAAGAAGTAGCCTCATATTAGGGAAGGAGTTGTCAGACTGAAAACCAAATTTGTGTGTAGGAGGACATACACAGGTACTCTCTTGGAAAGCAGTTAGCATTCAGTACATAATCCAGGAAGTTTAGAACACTGTAATAAGTTCTTAATTTTATGTGAAGACCAGTTCTCAGTGAACACTCTTCAATAAAATGTAGGGGACACCAAGAACAGGGTCCCAGCCCTCAGGGTTTGGGAACTGACAGACATCAGTTAAGGTCTTCAGGCCTCCTGATGACACATAGCAATAGAAGTCTGGAGAGTGTTGTTTTCCCACATCTCAGTGAAAGGTGAAGCAGACATTGCAAAACTCTTGGGAAGCATTTACAAAAGCAAGAGATGAGAAAACCATCTCTCAATGATACAGGTATAAGGAATAAGTCAGGGTCACAGACTTATAAAAGCTTGTGGATGGGACCCCCAAATAAGTTTTGTGGGGCCTAAAGTCACACAACACAATTGGGAGAGGTAGTATTTTCTTTCAAAAAGAGAATGCAAAATTACAAATATAAAAGTAGGTATAAAAGTATATATTAATTTAGAATGACAAAACAAAGCATAACCAATTTCTGGAACCTTAGAGATTTATTTTTGTTCTGAAATCTTTTCATCAATTTACCAAAAATGTCTTCCTGCCATGCTCCTTTATTGCAGCATGGTGTCTTTCTCACCTAGAATTTGCTACAACATCTGGCAACCCCAAGATCTCAAGAGGAAAGAGCCCTGAAGCTCAGTCTTCCCAAGTTTCACTATTTTATCTGGATTCACTGTAATACAGATCATGGGTGGCCAGATATTTATTACAAAATGGCATTCAATGAAGTTCCAAGTTCTATCAACACTGTATAATTCTGAATCAATCTCAGAGCCCATCAATTGATGATCGGATAAAGAAAATGTGGTATGTATCACAGTGGGTGGTGACTGTGTATGCATCACAGTCATAAAAAAGTGAAGTCATGTCTTTTGCAGCAACATACATGGACCTGGAGATCATTATCTTAAGTGAAACAAGTCAGAAACAGAACGCCAAGTACTGCATGTCCTCACTTATTAGTGGGAGCTGGATAATGTGTACACATGGAAATAGAGTGTAGAATGACAGGCACAGGAAACTCTACAGAGTGGTGGGGGGTTATGAAGGAAGTAGATGCTTAGATATTATTTAAGGGGTACAATTTACAGTATTCAAGTGATAGTTACAGCAAAAGTCCAGACTTCACCATTATACAATATACCTATGTAACAAAATTGTTCTTATACTCTTTAAATTTATTTAAAAAACAAAAAACTAGAAACTGAGATATCATCTAGACTAAACTTAGTATTTTTCGTATTAGTCAACTGAAACTCAGAGAGATAAGGAATTACCAAATACACAAAAGTCAAAACCCCTTGCCAGATGTGTTCAGCCCACTGTGCACTGCCAGCTGCCGCTCCTCATATCTCTTCTCTCGTCAGAACTAGAAGGAATATATGGATTATTAAAGAATATATGGTTTATTGTTTTGATTGGTTAATTAAACAATATTAGCTAAGGGATGATTAATTAAATAGTATTAGCTAAGGAATGCCTAAACCTATCTCTTTTCAATCTCAATCTCTCTCTTTTCCTCCCTCCCTTCCTCCTTGCTCTCTCTCCCTCACTCTCACTCTCTATCCATCCATCCTCCCTCTGTGTATACTGAGAAAATAAAAAAAATACATTGAAAAATTTTCACTTCCTTTATCCTGATCACAATGGTGCAGCTGAGCGGGTCAACAAACATGGTCAAAAAATTGACTATAAATCAGCAAGTCTACCACACAACTGATCAATATCTGTTAGTCACTTATCTAAGTAATATAGGATTCATGACCGGGCTCAGTGGCTCAACCTGTAATCCCGCGCCTTTGGGAGGCTGAGGTGAATAGATTGCCTGAGCCCGTGGGTTCGAGACCCGCCCGGGCAACTTGGCGAGACCTCATCTCTACAAATAAACCAAAAATCAGCCGGGCGTGGTAGCGCACACCTGTAGTTCCAGCTACTTGGAAGGCTGAGGCGGAAGGATTGAGGAGCCCAGCAGGTCGAGGCTTCAGTGGCCGGAAGCGGCCACTGCACTTCAGTCTGGGCGACAGAGTGAGACTCCAACTAAAAAAAAAAAAATTAATATGTGGGTAACCCCTTCAGGCCCCCTCCCACTGTAGGAGCTTTTCTGTCTTCTCAATAAATCCTACATTCTAAAAAAAAAAAAGAAGAAGAAGAAGATGTTAATCCTATTAATCCTAATTCCTTTAAATATAAATATGTTTGTATGGGTTGCATACTATTTTTAGATATATCAGCAAAAAAAAAAAAAAATCTGACTAATGTCACTGTTCTTCATTTCCCTCTAAATTGCCTCTTTTTATTCCATTGTCACATTATGTCTCTGTTGTTGTTTGGTTTTCAAACACCCTGACACTACTGAGTCCCACCTTCAGGGTTGGTGAGCTGGATTTGTTTCCAAAGCTCTCCAAACAAAATGGTTTTACTGCACACTTGGTTCTGGAAGATATATGCCTCATCACTCTCTTCATACCTGCCTTCAATTCACTGTAAGAAAGTTATTTGCTGATGTCATTTCTCCATTGGCGCCCATATCCTGACCTCTGAAGTTGGCTCCTTGCACTCATTGTCTCAGAACGAAATAATTTGACCCAAGTGTCTGATTTAATGACACGCTGTGCCTTTTGGGTATAAGTAGATAGCACTACTGCTTTCAGGGCAGTGACTGTGTGGTCCATGGTGGTCTGTGGTATCAGCAGAGCCGTCTTCTTTCTTTGTAGCCTTCTCCAGTCCCTTGTGAACATGGACTTCTAAGGTGCATCTTCTACAGGTCTGAGTCATTATTCTTGAGTCTATTTTCCAAGGTTCAAGGGATGAGAGTCCATGTTCCAGCACTTTCTCTCCTGACACAGGCTGTACCAACATTGGATCTGCTTTGGACTGCCGTCTCCTATTGATGTCATAGTCTGCCTAGTTACCTTACATGATAATGCAGATGGATTTTAACAACAAATGTGTGCTGATCTTATTCTCTTTGCTTCATTCCTATTATACTCCAAAATTATCCACCTGTATTCATTCAGCAAATATTGATTAAGTACCTAAGAGATGTTAGGCACTGTATTAGACTGACATAATGATAAGCAAAACTTGCATTACATACATGAGATATATGGCCTTTTTTTGTATCTCTCAACTATCAGTATGAATTATATGCTAATAAACACTTGAGGAAATATAATATGTTCACATTTACTGTTTTTAGAAAGATTCTATATTTTGCTTGGCTTTGTGTTCTTATTAGTGTTCAGTTGACAGATGACCTCTTTCATTTAGACCTGCATACTTGAATACTCTGGATCTCTTTAAATTAATAAAAAATGTAATGTACATCTGCTCTCATCTCTGTGTGAAGCACATGAATCAAAGTGAATCGCTGTTCTATAATCTGAGTTGATTGCTTTAGATGATTTCAAGAAGAGAACAGTTTAATCGAATAAAACATGTTTCTAGAACAGCAGTTACAAATCCTATTTTAGAGTTATGAGATTGAGTTTAGTGGCAACCTAGAAAAAAATTAATAGGGAAAGACCTAGTATAGAGTAGAAATCATTTATCTAAAGGGACTGAATTTTCTTGGGAACTATAAACTGTGGATATTTTACTTTTATAGGAACATGAACAGTAAAATTCTATACCAGAAGAATCTTCATTGTCAAGCATCAATGAGAATTTCTGTGTGTGTGTGTGTATGTGTGTGTGTGTGTATGTGTGTATTCAATGTATTCCCTTTGGTGCAAAATAACTTTTTTTCTTTTATTATAGTATTTATCTTTATTAAAGATGTAGGGTACAATTCAGGGTTAGGTATACAAACGTTCATTATGCAGGTACCCTTGTTGATGAAATGTAACCCCCACTCCCCAGCAATTTTCCCACTACTGCCAATCCCACCCCCATTCTTAGTTTCCCACTACTGCTAATCCCTTTCTTATAGTACTATGATAATTAATGTATTTTTTACAGGGATAAAATCATGTACCAGCATATCACTACTAACTGCCAAGTGAAATAATGCAAAAGGAAAGAGTATTCTATGCATGGATTTACAAATCAAAACATAATATTATTTTTCCAGATATTGGAAAGTGTTATGCTAGAATTGTGAAGCAATTGCTGAATAAGCCAAAAGGTATGATGAGGTGAGAGTCATGGTGGAACTTATGTGTGTTACACTTTGCAACCAGAAAGGGTTATTTTTGCTAAGTAGACTACTTTCTGAAGTCCTTTTCACATGCATACACTGCTCTCAAATCTGCTTCTCCCAGAACAATGGAAATGTTGGGCTCACCTGTCCTGTTTTCTTGTTTAGACAGCAGGGACCTCTGGTCACACTGTGTAGCTGAGCTGTGCAGAGTGACTCACTCAGGAACTGGACTAAGACACACAGAAGCTTAGCATCAGGCAATGGGTTCTTGGTAACAGAAATGTGCAGAGACTTGGGAATAAGGAGGTTATTTGGGACAATACTGGTAAGAAAGCACAGAGAGATGGCCTACAGAGAAAATAGGATGAGAGGGATGAGAGACAGAGAAAGGAGGCACTTTGACTCTGTATGGATTATTTTCACACCCTGCCCTTGCCTTCTGGGAGATTCAACCAGCCCCACACCCTACTCTAATGAATCTTCATGGTAAACCTTCCCTTTAAGTAAGCACACGTTAGTGGGAGTCCCTTTCTTGCAAATATCTTTAAGTTAGTTTTTGATAACCAAAACGATAATGTCCCAAACTTCCCATGCTTATATAAAGAACTCATAGTTAAGGTAGTTGGAATGCAAAATTACTGTTAGCTTTCTCTCAAGCACTGGTATTTATAGAGTACTATGAAACAAGTTAAACAGGTGCCTATGCATGTTTTTGTAGTAATGAGGAAAACAAAAAGAAAATAAATGCTTTCCTCATATACGTGGACCTATCAGAAGCAACTTGCAGCCTCATGCTCTCAGCTGCCTGCCTCCAGCACAGCCTCATAAATATATTTTCCAGAGCAGCTGGAGGAACAACTGGGACACAAAGAGATTAGTGAATAATTTTAGCTGCTGTCAAGGTGAATCTTCCCAAATCCTGATTATGTTTATTTAAGTGAAACATCTGCCAATAAAAGGGAGACATGTTTATAGTAACGGCAGTGCTGTGGCTTCTGTTCTCTAGATAATCATCGTACTGACACTGGCTTCATTGCTTTGTCATTGGAGACTTTCTTTCATCCTTTATTATTATTACTATTAAGTAATGCACTCTTTAAAGTGAATCTTCTTGTGCTACTGAGATTGCTAGCAGCTACCCCAATAGAAGAGCTGTTTGTTGTTTTTCCTGTTGGAAAATGGTTGGTGGGGGCAAGGGAAGCACTCAGGAAGCAGCCGGGTTTGCTAACATAAACCAAACTGTAGCATTTCTTTCCAGAGTTTATAAACGAATGAGTGATGAACCAGCTGAGAACCGTGGGAACACTGTATATCTCACAGATAGAGCAGTCCAAGTGTGAATTGTCCTATGTTTTCAATGCTCTAGTCACAATAATAAACACGAAGTTGTCAACTCTCTGAAGAGAGATTTATGAGAGATATGCAAATAGACTTCATCTGTATTTTCAGGTATTATCATTTCCATTATTTGCTCATAGCTTTGTTTGAATAAAAGCAGTCTATTATAAAAGCATAAAACTTGAGGCCTTTTGTGTTTCCATTTGACAAATATCTTAGGCCCCATTTTGTGAAGGACACTTTCTCTAAGGGTGACTAAGAGGAGGGAGGCATAGTGTTTGGACTCATGGAATTTACAATCCAGAAGTGAGAGAAATGTGGGTATGTATCTACTAGTTTGTATCAAGTACCCACTATCTGTGAATCCCTGGATCAGGCAGTGGGGATGCAACAACAAATATAATAATAACACAACCTCTTTCTTTATGGAGTGTATTAGTTTCCAAGGACTGCTGTAACAAAGTGCCAAAAAGATGTGGCTTGAAATAACAGAAATTCATTTTCCTGCAGTGAAATTGGAGTCAAGATATTGGTAGGGCCATGTTTTCTCCATATCTTAGAGTGGAAGATCCTTTTTTACCTCTGCCAGATTCTGGTGGCTCCAGGTGTTCCTTGACTTGTAGCAACATGACTCCAATCTCTGCCTCTGTCTTCACGTGGCTATCTTCCTTCTGTATGTGCATCTTCACCTTGTCCTCTTGTAAGGACACCAGTCATATTGAATTAGGAGCCCATCTTACTCCAGTATCATTTCATCATAAATAACTACACCAGCAATCATCTTATTTCCAAAGAAGGTCATATTCTGAAGTACCGGGAATTAGGGCCTCAAAATATATTTTTGGGGGAGACATGATTCAACAATGGAGCACTTAGGAAATATGCTATTAATAAAAATAAAGCAATCACACATCCGTAGAAAAGAATAAGATATAACTATAAAGGAAGAATTGATAGAGAATTGTTGAGTGATTTGCACTTCAGTCAGACAGGAGAGATAAGGAACCTCGTAACCCTAGTTCTCTGGTTTGTCATTGGTGGTCATCTTCCAACCAGTCTTGTTCTGAATTTGAGAATGCTGCCCTGTCCTTTCCTCGCTAAACACTTCTGCATACTAAATACCATTACTGGAATTTGTTGCTTGTGAACTCCATTGCAACAGGGCCTGAGTCCCAGAAACCCACTACCAGATCTCCCAAATTGGAGGCTTACCCATCTGAGCTCCTGGCAACCCTCTACCATGAAGATTCTCTAGTTGGCTATTTCAGTTGAGACAGGACTGAAATCTAAGTTGTAACCATGTTCGCGTATTATCTTAAAGTATTGAAACATCATCAGTGCCATATTTGTCCTACTTCCAATCATAAAATTCGTTTGAGACTCTTCCTCTGACAGAGCCCCTGTGTTCCTCTCCCTCAGCCTTTGTCCACCTTTGTGGGTTGGCCAATGTGTGGTTCCCTTCCATCTACCACTCAGCCCCACTGAAACCATGTTCATGGGTAGATGGGTAAAAACAGGTTAGGAAGATGTGTTTATTATTAGTACTTGAAGAATAATTGGTAGTCTCAAGAATATAAGTTAAAAGGTAGTCAGTATATATCATGTAGTATAATATACTGAGCACAGGTAGGTCTGGAGATTGTCCAGTCAATAGAAAATAATTTAGGACTTAAGGTATTGCAAGAGATACATATTATCAAAATAAATCAATGTAAAAGTTGGATTTACTTAGGAAGTTATCGTTTTTAAGGAATAAGAGCCAAGTATGCAATCGACATTATCCAAACAACTGTATGCCAAGTATATAAGAACTGTGTCATCTTTGCCCACATTAAAGGGAGTAAATATCTCGTTTAAATATCCTGCCACTAATGATGTTACTTGAGACTTTTATGAACAACAAGCTAGCTAGTTTATTTTGAAAATGTAGCACATTAGTTATTTACCAGCAGACAATTTATCTACAGGAAATGATTCTATATAAACACTCACAATGGCTCATTCAATACAAACCCTGTCCTAGAACAGGTATTTCCAGTGGTGTTCTTCCATGAATAAATACAATGTAGAAACAATAGAGTTTGCAAAATCACTTCTGTGGGGTTTGGTTAAGTAGCTTGTAATTAGTACCTCAGGCGTTTACTTCTCCATCTTGTTTCTATTTTTAAAAGATGAAACACACATAATCACACCCTACTACATTTTTAAAAAATATCTTTCACCTTTTTGTTCTAAAAACAATTGTACAATTATTCCACCTGCCCAAGAACATTTATCAAGTTTATTTTCATATATAAAGGAAGGCACTTAATAGAATTAGCTCTCTTTGATTCTTCCAGTTTATAAGATTTTCTCTTCTCTTTAATTTTGAAACATTAAGTGACTGTATATGATGACAAAAAAACTCTGGTATGTTGTTTTATGTGAATTCCCTCCAGATTAAAAAATATTTATGGAAATTTTTGCAATAAAACTTATCTTCTTCTGGAATTGTTGCATATCCTAATAAAAGCTGCATTCACGCAACTGGTTCTATATTCTTATAATAAAAATATGCTATTGTCAGAAAACTTGCTCTAAATATTGACCAAATATTGCAAAATTTTCTTTTATTTGGTATTCAAAAAGTCTTCTGGGAAAAAAATATATTTAACTAAGTATGAGACATAGAATTAAAAAAAAAAAAACTTTGGAGAGTAGAGTTTGAAAGATTGTTTCAAATATAGAAAGAAATTTAGAGATCCCCATGATTCATGAAGGCAACAATAAATAAATCCACCTCTGATACAGATACTGTACTAAGAAGTGTCCAGGAAGTTAGGGCATTCTCAACAGGATCTAAAAGTAGTGGTTGATATGCCAAGCCTTATGCATGAATGATTTGGTTTAATCTTCCCTCAGATTGTACTAAATGGGTACTACAATTGTGCTTATTTCATAGCTATTAAACTGAGAAACAGAATACAATGTATAAACTACCACAGCTAGGAAAATTAAGACTTTACTGCCTCACCCTTGACCACTGTGCCAGCTGGTGGAAGGAGATTTGGAGCCAGATCCTAACAGCTATAAAACTGTTTAAAATTTTTTCACCTTTGAGTCAATAGAAAAAATTACCAGTTCACCCTGATGTTAATAGTTCATTCTCTCTTGGAGAAACACAGAAGTAATAAAGTTTTTAAAAATAATCAATACTTTGATTCGATCTAAACACAAGTGTCTCTGTAAGAAGGTAAGTGACGAATAAGAAAGCTTGAATATAGAATTTCTTTTTCTTTCTATTTTTTCCCCTTTCTCATCTGCAGTTAAGGTACAGAAACTGGATTATTGTATCCTTCATTTCATGACCACATGGGTATCATTGGTCTTTATAAGACTCCTCTCTTTTATTTTTTTCTTTACCCTCCCATCACAACTGCTATCCTATTGCAAATAAGTTTAATGAATGCCCACGGATAAAGAGATGTACGGAATTGCTTTCTAAACATATTTGCCATTGGGTAGACACCACTCTTTTCATTAAGTAATATTGGCTTGTGCTCCAAAATGTTTAAATCAGTCTGCATTCTCACCAGTCAAACATGAGGATTCCCAGTTTCTTCCGTCCTTGCCAAATTTTACTATTATTTAACTTTCCACAATTATATAATCTGATGAGTCAAAAAGGAATACTTTGCTGCTCTGATTACCAGTGGGGAGCTCATCATTTTGAACATGTGTTAGTCACTTAAGTTTCCTTTTTGGAGCTATCAATGTAGGTAATTCACTAATATTTTTATTGGGTATCTTCTTTTTCTCCATGAGATATTTCCCAGTTATACATTATAAATATATCCTCTGTTATTTTCTTCTAGTAGCCTTTTAATGTTAGCTGCCAAATTTAGGTCTTTTAATTGATCTAGAGTTAAATTTTGCTTATATTTTTTGCAACTTAATTTTTCTTCATGTAACAAAATCTCATAGAATTATCTACTGAATATTCTTCATTTCTGTCAATGACAATAGGGATCTATTCCATCTCTATTATACACCAACTTTCCATACAAATTATATTGCTTGGGGCTCAATATTTCATTCCATTGGTCATTTTGTTCTCATGCCAGAACCACATTATATATCTTATTTTTTATCATTATAATGATGTGGTGAAATGTCTTCATATGCCTTAAGGTGAGTCTCTCTCTTTGTTCTTCGTATTCTTTATCTTTGTCATTCACAGACCTTGTTTTAATCCATATGATTATGAATCATTTTGTTCAGTTCTTTAAAAAATTTTGCTCACTCCAGACTGGGCGACAGAGTGAGACTCTAAATCAAAAAAAAAAAAAAAAATTTACTGAAATATTGCCTCGAGATGCACTGATTTCAAAAATTTATCTGAGAAGAATGACATCTTTACAATGTTAGATTATTCCAATCATGAACATTTGTCTTTCCATTTTTCAAGGATTTTTAAATTTTTGATAGAATTTTTAATAAGGATTTTGCCTAATTGCTTATTATATGTTGCATCGCATGTCAGAGAAATCTACACATCTCATATACATAGTTCAGTGAATTATCTCAAAGCAATTGCTTCCATTTAAATCACCATCTAGATCAAACATAGGAATATTATCCACACCCCATAAGCTTCTCTTATGCCCCACACTCCTCCCCAAAGCTAAATGCTGTTTTGATTTCTAAAACATTAATCTTTACTGTTGTATGTAAAAGCAGTTAATTGTTTTATGGTATAACAGTGTAATTTTGTCTTGATTTATTTATCTATTTGGACAGGGTTATTTCTATTTAGGGCCATTATGGATAACTCTGTATATTATTATGTGTAACCTTTTAGTGGATATGTACTGAGGATTGAAATTGCTGGGAGATAAGTATTGGTATATTAGGCTCTAGATACCGCCATAAGGTTTTCCAAGTGCTTGCAACAATTGACCTTCACACTAACAGCAAAGAATTCCATTTCCCTCATATCCTTTAATGGTGTGGCCAGTCTTTCTCTGTGTTCTTAGTACATCATAAGAGGAACATGGTTTTGTTTCCCCCCTTTACTGGACATGCTAACTTTGATTGCTTGACTAATAGGGTATCTGTCAAGATTCATCATCTTAAATTTAGGAGTTTTATTTTGTAATTAATAAGTAATTAAAGGGAGATAATTTGAGGCTATGTAAATATTCTGTTCATTATCAACCTTTTGTTCATTAATTTTAGCATTCACTGATTATAGATAGACAGATAGATGATAAATAGGTAGGAGGACAGAGAGATAGATAGGTAGATAGTAGGTGTTGTCCTATAAAATAGACATCTCTTCTTTGGATTTAGAGGCATGCTCTTAAGATTTCAGTCATTCGAAATGTACTAAGTTTCATGGCCCAGTATGTATTCCATTTGGTGAACACTCTATCTGCTCTTGGACTTTATACAATGAACATTCATATTTTAGTAGAGCTGTTATTTTAAAGGTTTCACTTATAATTCTTAAATTTGAATTAAAAGTCCTAAATTCAAATCAGAAAGGTAATTTAGACTCCTTGAAAGATATGTAATTAAAATTATATATGTGTGCTCTGTTCTTTTTAATAAATATAAAATAAAATATTCCTGAAGGTCTAAGTGGGAAAAATATTTTTCTTTCCAGCCCAGGCAGCATTGTGAGTCCTCATTTCTACAAAAAAAATTAAATAGACAGGCGCGGTGGCAAGTGTCTGTAGTCAGAGTTGAGGCAGAGGGATTGCCTGAGCCCAAAAGTTTAAGGCTATAGTGAGCCACGATCCTGTCACTGCACTCCAATCTGGGCGACAAGCTGAGTGAGACCCTAACTCAAAAAAAAAAAGATTGTTTTTCTTTCATTTTCTAGCACATTCAAAATGTATCCTGATGACAGAACCCACTACACAGGGTTGCTGGGTCCATTTTGTGACACTTTACGCATCAGAAATTTCCATGGTTTCTGTGTAGCTGACGAAAGTCTGTCCACATTTATGGACTTTCATCATTTTCTTCTCTGCCTGTTTACCATAAGGAGGTAGTCCCATTTTTTGTTTTTAAAATTCCCTGGATGTATTTGCTAAAATTGCATATTTCTGGTACCTGTTTCTATACAGTCCTATCTTTTTTTTTTTTTTTTTTTTTGATTTTTGGGTAGAGAACAGGAATTCCATTGCAGGTGGTTAGCAGACCACATTTAAGATACCATTCCTCCACAGTGCTTCACTCAGCATGTTTGAGTTGATATTGTGTGTCTGTCCTTGAATCCTTGGCCTTTGCACCAAAGAGTATGAAAGGTGAGCTACTGTAATAGAAGTCAAGGATTCATGATGCCATCCACAGCTATTTCCTGAAATCCAAATATTAAAGTTTGATAATAAATTTACACATGTATTTTTCTTGGTTTGGGCTGAAATGTAATAAATGACTAGATTGTCTAACAACCAGACGTTTTAAAGTACATTGTTCACAAAGTGTGGGATTATTGAATAAAAGGAAGATCTATCAGATCAGGAAGTAGAGGCATCCATAAGTGTTAATATTTTCTCCTATTGACTATTTGGTGTAAATAACCAAAGGCAGAAGTGAATTTAGGGCTTTCCCTAATGAACCTTCTTCCATGTAGTTCAAAGTTAGTAGAACCAATATGAAGGAAGTCTGCTTCTTTGCCAGGAATGTCAATACTCTCATTTGTGCCAACCAAAGAAAGCTAAATTATTTGCTTTTCTATTTATTCACAAAACCTTAAACTTTTCACCCAACTCTTTCAGTTGCTGTGAAATTTTGTGCTTCTGTGATAAACTATTCAGGTCTCTGAAGAGCAGACTTTTCCTTTCCCACACAACATACTATTAATAGTCCTATTTTAATTGGATAGAACTTTCATTTTCATTTTTTCTTTTGAGAAAACCAATCTGTGCTAGTTGTGGAAACAATTATTCAACATGCAACTTAAAAAGCCTATTAGAATACACTCTCAGGAAAGTCAAAAGCCAGCAGGATTAGCTTTCCAAGAGGGAGGACAGTTGTTTACACTCAAACGTCGTGTGTTCCAGTGAATCTGTAAGGTTTATTTTTAGCACAAATTTAGCTATTTCATTTTCCCCTACAACTGAGAACATTAACATGATTAATGAGATTTTAAATCACTCAACAATCTCATGTTAAAAAGACAGGAATTAGACTATGTGCTGCAGGGGACAGAAAATGGCTGTGAAAAATCTAACTTTCACCTCATTTCTCTTGTCGTATTTTTCCACGTACTTTCTGTCTCTAATAGTAATAAACAGAAGAGACAATTTCTAATAGTGAAAAGCAGAACAATTTCAAAGAAGAATAAAATTAACGCTGCCTTTAAAAAAATCTATTTGAAGGCTTTGTCTCTTTAAATTCTTGATTTTAAAATAACTGTAACTGTAATAATAATAACAACAACAATAATAAACACCTGTTTAAATTCTAAGATTCTTAAAACATAAAGGGCAAGATAATAAAATAAACTTTGAAAATATTCCACATATTTCTCTGTGGGAAACTGATTTTTACAAAACCAGTTAACCTCTGAGGATATGGTTTTTTTACCTATAAAAGTAAATGACTGAGTTTAATGTCATTAAAGTTTTATTGATCAATAAGAAAAGCAGAAATAATAAATATACTTTAAAAATTAAAAAAAATCTATTATAGTAAGAAAATCATTGTACTAATAGATAACATAAATTCTGGGCTTATATAATTAGAACCCTATGTAAATCAGTTGATTTTTAAGAGCTTCAGTTTCTTTGTTATCAAAATGAAAAGAGTTAGGATCAGGCATGGTGGTGTAGTCCTAGCTACTCAGGAGGTTGAGGTGGGATGATCCCTTGAGTCCAGGAGTTTGAGGGTGCAGTGAGCCATGAGTGTGCCACTGCCTGGGTGACAGAGCGAAACCCTCCCTTAAAAATGACAACAAATGTTGGGCTAAATCAAGTTTCTTACCTGGGTTATGATTTTTGGCCTCATTGGAACAAAGGAACATGACATAGTATTAAAAACCCATGAATGCATGTACACTTTCTGGGAAATAAACTCAAGCTTTCTTTTTAAACTTTCAAGGAGGTCCAAAGCTAAGATAACAATCTCCAATGCCCCAATTGTCCTGACATCCTCAGCTTTGTATGACTTTCACCTTCACTTAGATTCTAATTAAGGAAGAAACTGCCTTTTTCCCCCCCCCGAATTTACAGTCCAAATGATTATTTAAAAATCTAAATAACCTATTGTCCATGAAAGGTATTCCCTTGTAAATAAGACAAACAGAATAATTAGCTTTTCACAATCAAGTTATTCTGTGAATCAATTGTTGTGATGTTCCTGAAACATTGTTGTCTAAAAAGAAGAACCAAGTTGATTATAAATTTCAGTTACATAGAGACATAAGGTCCGTAGAAAGAAAAAAAAAAAGTTGTTTTCATATGTAATAGGCTTTGTCTTGAAGAACAGATGGAAAGTAACCCAGAAGCAGGTGGGCTGTGTACACATTTCTTATGTAAGAGGTAAAAGCTCTGGTTTAATGAGAAAGTCCTCTTCAGTGAAGACTGTGGGAGGACGTTTTTTCCATTGAAACAAAGTCATCATGATGAAACACTAAAGCTGACAAAATAAAAGTTGCTGTAGCAACAATGTTGAGTCTTCGTCTTGGTGGCTGAAGAAAGGAAGGGTGCAAAGATGGAACGATAAAAAATAAGGAGAACCTGAGCTGGGTATTGACAGAGGGGAAATGTGTTGACACCTGGTGGAAAATGCTTCTGGCTTAGCCAATTTTATTCTTTTAAATTTCTATTTCCCTTGTAAATTGTCTCATGTGGCAAGATGCAGACCTTAGACATATAATAAGTTCAATCATTGATTTTTATTTCCCACAGTATAAAGATTTTTGTTCAGACATCCTAGGGCTAATCTTATGAGTTACCTAGAAAATTGCTCAAGTTTTTTAAACTCTTGAGAGGCAACATTAATTATGTTTATTTTTTCTAATCAGGTATGTGTGTCAAAGTATACTGGTGGTGTAGAGGAGAAAGAAAAGGAAGGGAGGGTAATCCTCTGGCTGGACCCAAATAACTTGAATTATAATTGAACTAGAGATTTGTTGGTGTTCTGTCAATCAGACAGAACAATGGTCTATTGACTACTGATACACATGCATATGCCTTGATATGAATGCAAATGCTTTCCAGGAAAAGTGAGACTGAAAGATTCCCTAAGGTGATGTTTGGAGAAAGATGCTAATGTTAGAAGGTACAGATGCAGAACAAGCAATCGAGAGCCTAAAAGATCTAAAAATTGACAGTCCATACAACCCAGTAATCCTATTTCTGTGAATATACCCAGAGGAACTCAAATCATTCTACACAAAAGATACCTGTGTACACATGTTTATTGCAGCACTATTCTTAATAGCATAAATATGGAACCAACCATGTTGCCTATCAGAAGTGAACTGGATTTAAAAAATGTGGTACATATACATGATCGAATATTACTCAGCTATTAAGGACAAAATTATGGACTTCGCAGCAACTTGGATGGATTTAGAGTCCATCATACTCAGTGATCTATCACAGAAATAAAGAACTGAGTGCCACATGTTCTCACTCGTAAGTGGAACCTGAACATTTATCGTAATACTACATGAAAGGGATTGGCAGTAGTGGGTCACTGCCAGGGAGAAGGGAGAGCATATAACACTAATAAAGGTACCTGGTCCCAAACCAGGCCAAGTGAGGACCCATATGAAGCCCAAACTTCACCTGTACGATGACCATTTATGTACCTAAACCTAAACTGTACCCATCTTTAAAATAAAATTTAAAAAGTAGTTTATACATGCACTTTCTTCCTGCACTGCGCATAAGGAATTCAAGGATAACCAAGCAAATCACTGTCACAAGGAGTTGTGGGTCTGGGGGGTTAAAACAAGTAAAAAGAATAATGGAAATAAAATTCAAGATGAAGGATTTTCAGAATGTGATGACTGAGTCTAAAAGAGGTTTAAAAAATGATGATAAGATTCTTATATTTTTAAAGCTGAGCAAAAAGATTACAGAACTATTCTTGCTGACTATTTAAGGTGACTATAGAAAGTGGTGTCCCTCTAAAGACAAGGGATTGGCCTCGGTTTCAAGGCCTCTGATAGAACTTTGCCCCAGGACTTGAGAACTAAAAGAAAAATTGTCTTAGGCTACAGGGTGAAAAGCGCCTAGCAAGAAAATGAAATCAAGGAATCAATGATTAGAAGGATAGAGAGAACAAGCCTAGAAGACATTCTTTAACATATGTAAACCTATTTAAGCTGAGTGAGTAACCAGAGACTCTGTGCCTATAATTTATCTCTTGTATATAAATTATATCCCACAAACCCTCTCCCTCTGAGATAAAAATAGCCACAAGAACTGACGGGGCCTGTGCTGTATTTCAGTGAACCTGTGAGGGAGGGACACCCTAAAAGAAGAAAAAGCAAAAAGACTACCAACATATGGACCCTAACACCACAAGGGACAAATATAACCTTGTACATTTTAGCACTCAATAAATGTCATGGTAATGGAATAAGGGAGGAGAGGTACAGATGTCTGATTTTTCCGAAGCAAAGATATTCAAAAGCTATGTTGTGAGAACTCAGCCAGAGAAAATTTGGGAGCTTGTCAGGGAACACTGATTGGACACAACTGAGGCACAAGCTCGCTAGAAAATAGAAAAAAAATAAACTGTAATGTGTTTGCACAGGGAGAACATTTTAAAGATATCACTAATCATCTTTAGATATACTTAAAGTTTTATGTTTTCCACTTTATCCTTCAAAAATCTTTGGAGAATTCTCATTTTTCAGAGGTAGTACTGTTGCTTATTTCTGGATGCTCTGTGGAAAATAAATAGAACTAGTAGACATAGTAAAAAGAAGCATATGGCTTCTTAATCACTTGATTGCTACACTGTGACATCAGTGATTTCACAATATTTCCTTGTTCTTGATTATCTAGGTTTGTCCCCTACTTCCTCAAATTCATACCTAGATTGTGACCATCATACATAACCTGGTGGTCATGTGGCTAGCACATGGTAGAAAATTATGCTATGTAGTCCAGAATACAGAATTAGAACCATTCTGTGGAGATTTCCAGGAAAGTTTAGGATAAATATAAGAAAGAAGTCTCTAAGAAGTCTTAGAGTTTTCTTTTCTGTTCTTTTTCTTTTTTTTTTTTTTGAGTTGGAGGCTCACTCTGTCGCCCAGATTGGAGTGCAGTGGCTGCTCCCAGCCACTGCAGCCTCGACCTGCTGGGCTCTGGCAATCCTTCCACCTCAGCCTTCCGAGTAGCCAGAATTACAGGCACACACTACCATGCCCGGCTGATTTCTTGATTTATTGTAGAGATGAGGTCTCGCCAAGTTGCCCAGGCGGGTCTCGAACCCGCGGGCTTAGGCAATCCACTTACCTCAGCCTCCCAAAGGTGCGGGATAACAGGATGAGCCACCGGCTGTCTTAGAGTTTTCTAAAGTCGCAATGGTCCAGCTGATAAACTAGTGAATTCTATGTCACTGGCATTAATTCACAAAGAAGCTGAGTGGCCACTTAGTAGGAAGTAACAGAGAAATTTCTTGCATTGAGGAAGAAGGTTGTTAGAGGACATCTAAGGCTTTGTCAACTCTTGTTTCCTCATCAAGAGGCTAGATGATGAGATCCAGAGTGAGTCTCACACTAACTGAATGAGCAAGCCTATACAATGTCTATAACCTAAGTAGTCCAAAATTCAAGAAAATTGTCCCCAAACAGCTAAGCTTGTAAATTAATTTGCAAAGTCAAGAAAGATTTTAAAAATTAAGACAAGTTCAGAGACAGGATGAAGAAAAAAAGCTGGGGTTGTCGTTCACAGAAAAATTCTAAAAGAAAGGCCACAGAGAATTTAAAAAAAAAATTTTTTTTAAGTATGCAGCTGTCTCTGGATTATACGAGGAAGGGCAATAAAAAATGAGACTACAGGATTGGTAACTACTTTACCTGTGGTAGTTAGAATTAGAAACTGAATTCTAAGAAGAGGCAGCTAAGTGAAGATTTAAAACCTTAAAACATTTCCAAGAGAAGGAACAGTGAACGTAGAATCCTAAAATGGGTAAAAGTTTTGTGTTCCAGCAGCAGAAAAAAAGGATAGAATATCTAGAGTGTAGTGGCTAAGAGGTAAGATAGAGGTAGACAAGGTTGATTAGATAGCAGGGACCACTTTATGTAGAGTATTGTAGCATTTATTAAGGAGTTTGATTTAATTTTGTTTCTCAAGAAAGCCACAGACTTTTTTGACCTGAACAACTAGTAGTAAGGGAAAGAGAATGTAGATGGTGGGAGATACACACTCTTTACTTCAAATCATCATAGAACAGAGACAGGAAAAGTTTGAAACAAGGGCCTCACTCACATCTCTAGAAGTATGAATGTCAGAATTTTGAATTATGTGACCATGAACATCTTGGGTATGGGAACAGCTTCGGGAAGGGAATGCCCTGAAGGTAAAGAGACAATGGAATCTTTATTCACAGTCAAGGAAGTACTTGAGATCCAGAGGGGTGAGTAGAAAGTTGTAAAATTTATGAATAGAGACCAAAGATGATATATTATCCTACGGAATAAGTCCATTTTAAGAAGGACAGAAAGAACCATGAATCCAGGCAGAATGATTCCTTGGTGGTTGTCTCTGAAATCTTGTATCTTAAGTCAGATTGATTCTAAAAGAGAACTGATGAAGAGAGGAGGGGCCTGATTAAGCCATGACATTTCTAAGGCCACACAAATTTGTGATACTGGCAACACTTATGTTGTCTATCTGGGATGCATGCAAGGCTTCACATGGGAATGCCTTGGAAGTGTGGGAAGCTAGAAATAGAGCCATTGCAATGGTGTAGAAAAAAATGTTGCACTATAAAGCATGTTTTAAGGACATGAAACTTATTAAATCACCATATTTTAAAATTATGCAACCAAATGAACATTTCCTCACTAGATTTATCTTGGAAGCCAGATGCTAATTCCAAAAATGCTTCATAGGCAATAATGGCAAATAATAATAATAATAATTCAGAAAATCTGGAAGTAGGTTATTCAGAGCTGGTACATTAATACCAATCATTCACCCTTCTTAACTTACCACATAGTTTTTACCTCCAAAATTTTCTCATGCACCAGGATGGCTGCTGGAACTTGAGCCAGAATATCTGAGTTGAATATCATGTAGAAGAGGAAAGCTAAGAGATTAAAAATGCATTCCTTCTAGAAGTAGATTTTCAATAAGCAGGTTTTCCAGAAATCTAATGTATATCTATTTATATCTTATTGGTCAGAATTTAGCCATATGATCACAAGCTAACAGGTAGTCCAGTTAAAAATTGATTTAGCTTACAAAGGAGGGCAGTAGGGAGCCACAAATGTTGGAGAGGCAACCAGAAGTCTCTGACAAGATTGGGTTTATTTTCTTCAAGTCCTCTGATGCTGCAGCCTTCATTTTCAGTTTTCTCAGATTCTCTAGATGAGACCAATAATTGTCATCATTTTATAGTTAGTTCTCTTGTATTTGAACAATCATGAATACAATTTAGGATACCAACATTTACTTTGCAATATTATGAAATGTGAAGCCTGATTTTTTAGTAAACAGTAGTTTTTTGATAAATAGATTACAGTGATTTTAAAAAAATATTACTTGGCCGGACTCGGTGGTTCAGCCTGTAATCCCAGCACTTTGGGAGGCCAAGACTAGTTCAGGCAACTTGGCGAGACCTCGTCTCTACAATTAAAAAGAAAAAGAAATTAACCACATGTGGTAACACGCACCTATAGTTCCAGCTACTTGGAAGGCTGAGGTGGAAGTTTCGCTGGAGCCCTGCATTTTGACATTGGGGTGACTGTGAGTGTGCCACGGCACTCCAGCTTGGGTAACAGAGTGAGACTCTAACTCAAAAAAATAAAGATTAATTACTACTAAGAACCTCTTTGTAGCCGGGCTCTGTGGCTCAGCCTGTAATCCCGCGCCTTTGGGAGGCTGAGGTGAGTGGATTGCCTGAGCCCGCGGGTTCGAGACCCACCTGGGCAAAGAGACCTCATATCTACAATAAATCAAAAAATCAGCCGGGCGTGGTAGCGCATGCCTGTAATTCCGGCTACTTGGAAGACTGAGGCGGAAGGATCGCTGTAGCCCAGCAGACTGAGGCTGCGGTGGCCGGGAGCGGCCACTGCACTCCAGTCTGGGCGACAGAGTGAGACTCCAACTCAAAAAAAAAAAAGAACCTCTTTGCATAATCAAATATCTAACTCACTAGAAAAAAAAGTTGCAGAGAATGAAAAGGATACTTTGAGGTAAATTTGGCTAAATCCCAGTGAAACTTTTTGGCTATTACACTTCTAATATATGTTGGACATATATTAACAGAAACAGAGACATTGCAAAATATTATCCTAGTAAAAATTGGTTGAAATTACTTGAAAAACACAAACATTCTCTCCTTTGTTTTTTTACCTAGAAGAGGTACTTTTAGAGAATTTGCCTGGCATACAAATAACTTTCAAAATGTGCATCTTGGCTATTGTGAATAATGCTACAATGAACAGAGAAGTGCATATGTCTCCATGAGATCTTGATTTTAATTCTTTTGTACAAATACCCAGAAATGGAATTGTTGGATAATCTAGTGATTCTGTATTTAATTTTGGGGGGAACCTCCATATTATTTTCTATAGTACCATTTTACTTTCCCACCAACATTGTACAAGGGTCTCAATTTCTCCCCCTCCTTACTAACACTTGTCTTTCTTTTCTTATTTTTTTTAATAATAGCTATTTGAGCATGTATGAAACAATATTCCATTGTGCTGTTGATTTGCATTTTCCTGATGATTAATGATATTGAATGATGAAATATTTTGATTATTAATAATAATATATTTTCATAGACCTATTAGTACTTTTCATGCCTTTTTTGGAGAAACAGCTATTAAGGTTTTTTGTGTGAATATTTTTAAAATTAACTTATTTGCACTTTTGTTACGAAGTTGTAGGAGTTCTTTACATGGTTTGGAAACTAATCCTTTTAAAGATATACGGTATATAATGATTTTCTCCCATTCCTTTTCACTCTGTTAATTGTTTTCTTGCTTTGCAGAAACTTTCAGTTTGATGCAATCACATTTGTCTATGTTTGCTTTTGTTGTTTGTGCTTCTGGTGTGATATTCCTGAAAACATTGCCAAGACCAACGTCATGAAGTTTTTCCCTATGTTTACTTCTAATAGTTTTGCTGTTTCAGGTTTTATGTTTACATTTTAATCCACTTTCAGTTGGTATAAGATAAGAATTCAATTGTATTTTTTTGCATATGGATATTTAGTTTTCCCAACATCATTTATTAAAGAGATTATCCCTTCTCTGTTGAGTATTCTTGAACTTTATAAAAAATCAGTTGGCCATATACATGGGTTTATTTTTGTTCTCTCTCTCTCTCTTTGCAGGATAATATCTTTGATGTGGAAATAACTAGTTTCCATTGACAGAAGAATGGATAGAAAATGGGATATATAATACACACACACACACACACACACACACACACACACACACACACAAGATGGATGTCTTAGCTCATTTTACACTGCTATAAAGGAATTCCTGAGGTTAAGTAATCGATAAAGAAAAGAGGTTTTTTTGACCCACAGTTCTGCAGGCCGTACAAGAACATGGCACCGATATCTTCTTCTGACGAGGGCCCCAGGAAGATTTCGCTTATGGTAAAGAAAATCCAGTGTGACATATGGCAAAGAGGAAACAAGAGAGAGGGGAGGAGGTGCCAGACTCTTTTTAGTAACCAAATCTTGTGGGAATTAGTAGAATGAGAAGTGACTTCTTATCTCGAAATCAGCACCAAGCCATTCATGAGGAATCAGCCTCCATGACTAAAACACCTCCCACCGGGTTCCACTTCCAACATTTGGGATCAAATTTCGACATGAGATTTGGAGGAAACAAATATCTAGACTACATCAATAGAATATTATTCACCTATAATAAAGAAGAAAATCCTGCTATGAGTCACAGCATGGATGAATAAAGAGGACATATGCTAAGTAAGGTGTTAGTCACAGAAGAACAAAAATTCCCACCTTTATGCTCATGTGTCCAGTGATCCTCTTTCATAGACTGTTTAAAATAGTCAAATTCAGTCGTGTGCAGTGGCTCACACCTATAATCCCAGTACTTTGGGAGGCTGAGGCAAGAGGATTGCTTGAGCTCAGGAGTTTGAGATTAGCCTGGACAACATAGCAAGACTTCACCTCTACAGGAACTTTAAAAAATTATCTTGATATGGTGACATGAGCCTGTAGTCCCAGCTACTTGGGAGGCTGAGGTGGAAAGATGATCTGAGCCATGGAGTTTGAGGCTGTGATGAGCAGGCTGTGGTGAGTACTCAAGCCTGCGTGACAGACTCCAACTCATAAAAATAAAAAATGAAAAATTAGTCAAACACATAGACACAGAAAGTAGAATAGTGGTCTCCAGGGACTGGGAAAGAGGAAATGGGGAGTTTCTATTTAATGAGCATGAAGTTTCAGTAATAGACAATGAGTAAATTTTACAGATCTGCTGTACAACAATTGCTTATAGTTTACAATACTGTCCCATATACTTACAAATTTGATAAGGCAGTAGATCTCAAGTTATTTGTTCTTACTACAACTTTTGCCTTTTTAAAAATCTTATTTTGTTTACTTATTTATATTTTATTTTAAAGTTGTGGGGTACATGTGAGGATTTACTACATAAGTAAATTGTGTGCAGATGAGGTGTGGGCTTCTAGCGGGCTCACTCTTCCCCTGATAGTGGACCCGGTGTGTGATTGTGTGTCCCTTATCCCTCTTCCCTCCTCTAGCAGTGTCCAGCATCTGTTATTCCCACCTTTGTGCTCATGTAGCCAGTGATCAGGGCCCGCTTATAAATGAGAACATGTGGTACTCTTGTTTTTGTTTCTGTGATAATTCACTTAGTATGATGGTTTCTAGTTGCATTCATGTTGCTGAAAAGAACATGATTTTGTTTTTCTTTATAGATGCAGAATATTCTATCATGTATATGCACCACATTCATTTTTTTTTTTTTTTTTTGAGTTGGAGTCTCACTCTCGCCCAGACTGGAGTGCAGTGGCTGCTCCCGGCCACCTCAGCCTCGACCTGCTGGACTCCGGCGATCCTTCCGCCTGCAGCCTTCCAAGTAGCTGGAACTACAGGCATGTGCTGCCACGCCTGGCTAATTTTTTGATTTTTTGTAGAGATGAGGTCTCGCCAAGTTGCCCAGGCAGGTCTCGAACCCGCGGGCTCTGGCAATCCACTCACCTCAGCCTCCCAAAGGCGCGGGATTACAGGCTGAGCCACCGTGCCCAGCTGCACCACATTCTTTATCCAGTCCACTTTCAGTAGGCATCTGGGTTGGTTCCACGTTGTTGCTATTGTGAATAGTGGGGCAATGAACATACATGTGCAGGTGCCTTTTTGGTAGAGCGATTTATGTTCCTCTGACTGTATTCTAAAAAATGGGATTGTTGGGTCGTATGGAAGCTTTATTTTTAATTCTTTGAGAAAATGCTACATTGCTTTCCACAAAGGCTGAATTAGCTTACATGCCTACCAACAATGGAGAAGGATTCCCTTTTCTCCACACCCACACCAACACCTGTTTTTTTTTTTTCTGATTTTTTAATGATAGCCATCCTTATTGGTGTTTGGTGGTATCTCGTTGTAGTTTGATTTGCATTTCTCTGATTGTTAGTGAGGCTGAGCATTTAATTATGTTTGTTGGCTGCTTGAATGTCTTTCCTTTGAGAAGTGTCTGTTCAAGTCTTTTACCCACTTTTTAACGGGTTTTTTTTTGTTTGTTTGTTTCTGTCAATTTGTTTGAGTTACTTGGAGATCCTGGATGTTAGGGCTTTGTCAGATGCATAACTTGCTAATATTTTTTCCCATTCCATGAGTTGTCTCTTTACTCTCTTGATGGTTTCTTTTGCTGTACAAATCTTTTTTAGCTTGATAAGGCTTCATTTGTCAATCTTAGTTTTTGCAGCATTTGCTTTTGAGGACTTAGCCATGAATTCATTGCGTACTCTAATATCCAGGAGGATGTTCCCTAAGTTTTCTTCCAAGATTCCTATAGTCTGAGGCTTTACATTTAAGTCCTTGATCCATTCTGAGTTAATTTTTGTATATGGTGATAGGTAGGGGTACAGATTCATTCTTCTGATCCATTCTGAGTTAATTTTTGTATATGGTGTTAGGTAGGGGTACAGATTTATTCTTCTGCATGTGGTTACTCAGTTTTCCCAGCACCATTTGCTAAATATAGTTTCCTTTCCCTGATGTTTGCTATTTTTTTTTTTTTTGAGTTGGAGTCTCACTCTGTCGCCCAGACTGGAGTGCAGTGACGGCTGTCGGCCACCTCAGCCTCGACCTGCTGGGCTCCGGCGATCCTTCTGCCTCAGCCTTCCAAGTAGCTGGAACTACAGGCGCATGCTACCACATGCAGCTAGTTTTTTGATTTATTGTAGAGATGAGGTCTGCTATTGATGGCTTTGCTGATGATGAGTTGGTTGAAGGTTCGTGGTTTTATTTCCGGATTCCCTGTCCTGTTCCATTGGTCTATGTGTCTATTCCTGTACCAGTGCCATGCTGTCTGGGTTTCTGGAGACTTGTAGTAAAGTTTAAAGTCTGGAAGTGTGAGGCCTCCATCTTTGCTCCATCTACTGAGCATTATTTTAGCTATTTGAGCTCTTTTTTGCTTTCATATGAATTTCCTTCAAAGTATTTCTAATTGAGTATTGTATTGTGTGGTCAATGGGTTTCTAATGTTAATGTGAATAAAAAATGTTTAAGTATATTGACTGGTAAGTAAGTAAATTTGGTGGAACTCCCACAGAATAAATAATCTAGCATAATTATACATTTTAAAGTGTCATTAGAAAAACAATTAAATGTTTATAGTCTAAGGGGCACAAAATATTACAAAGGGCACCAAAATATCATAGTAGTATTATTCCACCACTGGTAGGAAAATTATCATAGCAAATTATGTCTAACAGCATTTGTAATTAGATTTGCAATAAGAAAAAGACATCAAAATAAGAGAATAGAAATACGATGTAAATGATCTCTTAATTAATATATTTTTAAAAAAGTTTATAGCTGTGCTTTGGGGCAAGTTGTTAAACCTCACTGTTTTCTCATCCATAAAATGGAAAAAAAGTAAGCCTAACTAATAGGGCCATTGGGAGGACTGGGTTAAGGCACTAAAATAATCTAGAGCAATAATGCCGCCTGTTATTATTATTATTTATTATTGTTATTTAAAAGGGTTAATCATACTGCGTTTGAATACATAGATTTTGATCTTATTTTCCAAAGGGCTTTCTGACTGACTCTATGAAATAATTGCCTCATAGCACTTCTTAGTTCCACTACCTCTTGAGATTACTCAAGAGTATTCATCTTACTTGGTTGTGATTGTCATTCATATGCAAATTATACTATCAGCACGGAGTTCTGAAGAGAAAACAGCATCCAAAACAACCAAATAAACCCCACCCCATCACATACACAAAAGAAAACACTGATGAGTATCCTCTAATAGCATTGCATACTTTCTTTACAGTGGAGGAAATAAAAACTTAGATTAAATGAGTAGGAATACTAAAACTTTCTTTTATCTGTCAGTCTATTTTAAAGCATTTGCTCTATTTATTGTATAAGTTGTGTTAATATGTAGCTCACATATGGTATGTTGAAATCAAAGTTGTCCATTTTGGATTAATACAGGAAGTGTTTTATAAGAACATAATCTCTAAACCTAGATTGTCTAAATCCAAGTCCTTTACTCTGTCACTTACTAGCTGTTTAGTTTCAAGTAAAATATTTAAGATCTGAGTGTGTACCTCCTCATCTGTGAAATAATGATGATAATAGTACCAATTCCACAAAGGTGTAATGAGGATTAAGTGAGTCAACATATGTAAAGCACTTAGAACAGTACCCAGTAAGTAAATTTGGTGGAACTCCCACAGGATAAAAATCTAGCATAATTGCTAGCTGTAGCTAGCTCAATGTCAGTCATTACTGCCAATCTGTGCTACAGCTCTTCTCACTACCTTTCTTGATCTGAATAAAACATCCCTCTAATTTGGGGGGATTTTAGTTCTTTTTCAAGCCAAAGCATTGCTATTATTTTCAGAGCACTTGAATCCATTCTTTACATGAGAAAGCCTTTCATATTATTTTCCACAATTTCCCTTACAGGAAGAAATGGCTGTGCTGCTTTAAAATGACTACGTTAAACTAAGTATACGCTACACTTCAAGGATTCCTTCCTTTCAACTACCATTTGATTCCAGGACACTGCTAACTCTTATGCCTCCTGCAGCCTGAAAGGGATTTGAGTAGATTTGCTTCCCTCTAGAGTTTCCCTCCCCATTCTGAATCCAGAGTGAGAGAGAATGATCTGACACTTATTGCAGAAAATGGCTCTATGGTAAGCTAGGGTCTTATCAGGGGAGCCTTATTCAGCTAGTTGTTAAGCTGTGGTCATTATCTTCTTCCAGTGGCTTCCCACAGAGCAGGCTTTCTTAATATAGCTGTTATAAACCGTGGTCATTATCTTCCTCAAATGGCTTAAGTCAAGTTCATTTTTTTAAAGGCTGCCTAGACTACTCTTCTGAGTTTCACATTTATATATAACTGTCATATACATGTCCAATAAACACTTCATATTCAATGAATCCAAAATTAACTTATCATCCTTACTCTGTAAATACTTCAACTTCTAGCATCTTCTATCTTAATTACCCAAGCTAGAATTTTTGGCAGCTGTTGCTTCCTCCCACCCTACACTGAACTTTAAACTTCTTCCCAACTGTTCTAGGATAGACCAGATTTCAAATATTCTGCCCAACTCTCCATAATTTACAAGTAGTCTTACGTGCTCAGCTGAACTTGAAGACTGTAAATTTGCAATACAGCCCTAATGGAGAACTCTGGAATTTTCTCCAGTGTTGTTCAGTTCAGAGAACACAGATTCTGATATTTGACCATAAGCTATATGAATTTTATAATGTATACATCAATTAATTCATAAATATAAAAAGAGTGTAAAATCTGAATGCTAAAGTACATAGTACCCAGAAGTCACTGACTCATAGTTCAAGTAAAATCAAATTTATATTTTCATGACACCTGGTAAATTTGCATTTGGCATTTCTGTTAATAAGAAAGGATATATGACATTGGTCATGACACTGAGTTTGTTCATATTAAGTGAAGACTTTACATACTTTTTTGCATTTCCTTTATTTTCCCTTCATTATTTGATACTAGAGTTAACTTATATGCTTTAAAATGTTATAAAGTACCAATATGGAAAAACTTTCACAAATATTCTTTAATTTTAATTAAGGTCTATAAATAAAATATTACCATATAAAGCCCCAATGCCTGACATTTCCTAACAATGCATAAGCATTTAGCTCAAAAAAGAACCATAGCAAAAAATAGTAATGCTCTATTCCAAGTCCATATTGCAGATGAGGAATTTGGGCCAAGAGCTGCTTTTCACTTTTCAGTGACCAAGACAAAACACAGGGAACCAAAGTTATTACGTTTGTCGCTTTCATATTACCCATTTATAACTACAGACAAAGCAGTGTTTTAGGATACTTATTGTCCGTCTTTTGCATTTTAAAGCATATAAGTTAACTCTAGTATTTATTTAAGAAGGTCAATATGGACCAAGCCAACATTACTTTTGTTGAATTATTTTCAGTGATTGTGGAGTGCAGCTGTGAGAGACACACATGGTACTAGTGATCTTGTCTTATAACTAAAGGGTACAAGAAAACTAAAACCCTCAACCTTCATGCTCACATTCTCACATTCACAAAAGAAGATATAGTAAAAATGAAACAAATGTAATTTTTAAATGGGTGTGAAAATACTTAGTGGGAAGCAGAGTTATGTGTGTTTGTGCAACATGATGTGAGAGGTGGACTTTCAGTACATATATGTTGTGTTTATTCACTTCTGCAGATGGAAAAAATCTTAAGATAGTTTAAGACAAGTTAGCATTATTGTGTAGAGTGAAACAACTCTCAAAGTTCTTGACAGCCTTCTTTATTCCCATGATTCTTTATATGAAGCAAGCAAGTCACCATCAATGAAATGTCTCCACTGAGGAAACTAGGTCAAAGAGTTCAAATAATTCCTCCTAAATTATATAATTCTGAGACAGAGCATTGGACCAAGATTTAAAAAGAAAAAAACAAAAAACCTGGCATTGTCTTTCCAAATCTTCTACCCAAACTCTTGTGTTTTGGAAATAACACATTTGACCTCTTTTGTGTTACAACCAAAGTGCCTAAAACCTGGAAGATGATAAGGACTTGCAAAACTTACATAAATCATAGACCAGAAACACAGTCACACTTTGTCAAATCATCAAATAGTTGGCAGCTCTTTCTTTCCTTTTAGGGGTTTTCTTGCTAGAGTTCACATTTGGGTTAAAGATTCTAAAGAAGTTATACTTATTCAACTTGTTCCCACTCAGAAGAAATATTGCCAGTAGACTCATTCCAAAAATGATCTTCAAGTGCAATTCCAGTCAGGACTAGCGGATACCCAAATTTGTGAAATTGACAATTTGGTCCTAGTCAACTACGGTGATAGTCCTGAAGTAAATTCAAACTGCACTTCCACCAGAAGATGATCCTTTTTTAGGGCAAGGACTAACGATGCTCTTTTCTGCATCCTCACGGCCTAAGGAGACTCTTGTCACATAGGGAAAGTGAAATAATTCTGAGAGAATGTTCTGCTGGAGCATGCTGATCCTGGGACTACAGTTCTTGGGAGAAAATTCCTTATTTTCCATATCACATCATGCTGATATCAAGATTTGTGAGGAAGATGAGTTCATTTTAAGATCCTCTTGGGCATTTGGATCCACAGTCAACTAACTGTGATGTATGAGTTGTCTAATCCCATAATAATGCTGCATAACACACAACCAGTAAACCTCAGGGGCATAGAAGAATAAACATTTATTTTTGGTCATGTGTCCATAGGTTTTCCGAATGATTTTAAGGATCTAAACTAGATATGACAAAGCTCATTTATTTATCTGTAGTCTGCTGCTGGTTGGCTACATGGCATTTCTTATATTAGCTGGTGTTTTTACATACTGAATGTCTGTATGAGATATCTGAGGTATCTGGACCAGGACTCCTCCTCCAGCAGGCTGGTCTGAGAATATTTTCTTGGCAGGGACAGAGGAGAGAAAGGAGAGAGAGAGAGATGTCAAGAGTTTGAGACATAGCCACAAAACGGGCACACAATTACTTCTGCTATGTTCAATTAACCAAAACAAATCATAAATTCGGGTCAGATTTAAGAAGACAGAAATGAATTTCACTTCTTGGTTGGAAAAGTTGCAAAAACACATCACAAAGACTATTGATAACAATGTAGGGGAAAGGGCATTTGCAGCCATTTTTTGCAATTGTTTAGCACAGCAGTGGTCCCCAACCTTTTTGGCAGCAGAAACTAGATTCATGGAAGACAATTTTTCCACGGATGGGAGGTGGGGGTGGTGGGGAATGTGCTATCAAACCTCACTGCTAATGTAATCTGTATTTGCAGCCATTCCCCAGCGCTAGCATCACTGCCTCAGCTCCACCTTAGTTCATCAGGCATTAGATTCTCATAAGGAGTATGCAACCTAGATCTCTTGCATGTGCAGTTCACGATAGGTTTTGTGCTCCTATGAGAATCTAATGCTGCGGCTAATCTGACAGGAAGCAGAGCTCAGGTGGTAATACCAGCGATGTTGAGTGACTGTAAATACAGATGAAACTTCGCTTGCTCACTTACTGCTCACATCCTGCTGTGAGGCCCAGTTGCTAACAGGCCACCTGGGAACCTGAAGGTTAGCATTTGATATATGTTGCTTCTGAGAGTGAGTCACAGATTCAAAGTTGTATCTAAGTGTTACTTCATAGTAGGTGGTATGCTCTGAAAACAGTGATATATGTTCTCTTACTTTCTCTTAATCATCCATGGTATGCCCTGTGTTCTGTCATCTTGGTCGTGTACATCCATATGCAAAAATAAAATGAAATGTACCCAACAATAGAAAGGTACAAACACAGACCTATCAGAATGGATGCCCTGCGGTCAAAACAGGTGCTGACTGTGAACACCCAGGATTGCTGTATGGATGGACATCAGCCCTCATTTCCCATGAGAGAAACTTACTTCACAGAACTGCTTGCTCTAGACACAAGTTTTTCACACCTCTGAAACAGCTGAAGAAACATTTCTTTTAAAGCTCAAGGATATGCTCTGGATAGTCCACTGACAATGTGAAATTCAGTTCAAAATTGTCTATGTATATTTTTCTGAAGAAATGATCTATAATTTTCATCAGATCTTTAAAAAAAAGAGTCCATGACTCAGAAAAGTTAAGAAGTACTATTTATTTGGGTTAAACTAATAAGTAAATTAGTACACAAAAGTGCTAGGGAGGAGAGTAGGGAGGGAGGAACATTTTAACGACCAAAGGGAGCAGCCCCTATCCATGTAAATTTGTAGAACTGAATCAAACACTTCTGGAGAGTTGATTCTCCAGGAGAGTCCCTGGTTCTAGGGAGATCCATCAGCCTTACAAATATTTCCAGCCTGTTCACGGTTCACAATGATTTAAATTTAATAAGAATTTGGTGATATATAGATGCAGCTCCATTCTGCAAACCCAGAGCTGCATTAGTCATTGAGAACGGATTTATTAAATTAGTCCTGAGAGGTTTATATTGGGAAACGTTGACCTGAGGGGAAAGGCAATGAAGAACATGATAGAAAAGATAAAGGGCACAGAAAGGATTCAAATTTACCTGTCAGGTGACCAACATTATTTCAGTTACACACGGAGAACTTCAACAACGATTAAGATCATGCCCATAGTAGTCGGGGGCAACCACAGTTCTTCTGTGTCTTGCATTAATCATATCATGACAAAATAGAAAAGCCTGGAGTTCTAAAGAGATTTTCATTAACTTCTTCATCAAAGGCAGGTACTTTTTTCTGGGAGCCTGGAGTAAACAAGCCTGTACAACTTGAGATTGGAACATACAGAATGCTGCCAGGTTCTCTTTCTGGAATATAAAAAGAAAATATAGTGAAGGAAGAAATATTTATGGTAATAAAAAGTTAAGAAAAGGAGAGAATTCCCTTGGAAGTTAGTCTTAGAATTTATATCCAGTCACAATTGAGTAGCTTTTATAAACGCTCCTGTCAACAATCAGTTTTTGATTGGATCAAGACTCAGAAATAAGTACCTTTTAGCTTATTCCATTTTTTTTTTTTTGGGTTGGAGTCTCACTCTGCCACCCAGACTGGAGTGCAGTGGCCACTCCCGGCCACTGCAGCCTCGACCTGCTGGGCTCCAGCGACCCTTCCGCCTCAGCCTTCCAAGTACCTGGAACTACAGGCGCGCGCTACCATGCCCGGCTAATTTTTGATTTATTGTAGAGATGAGGTCTCCCCAATTTGCCCAGGCGGGTCTCAAACCCGCGGGCTCAGGCAATCCACTCACCTCGGCCTCCCAAAGCGCTGGGATTACAGGCTGAGCCACCAAGCTCGGCCTTTTAGCTTATTCTTAACCTTTCTTAGAAACATTATTTTGAAGGCAATTGTCGCCTCTGCCATTCCTAGACTTCAACCTAACAGTCTAAAACCCTTGGGGGCAGCTCTTCCTTCTCCTTAATCTACTAAATGACAACAGGTAGTCAGTCATTTCTATTTCCCAAAGAGAGTCCTGCTAGTATTTGGTTCATACCCACCATCACCAAGCATAGCCACAATCTTCATCACCCCCGTTCATTAGTGCTATTTTTTTTTCCCTGCAGAGAGAGGGACTTTTCCTTCTATCAATTCTTTAAAATGCTGTCTAATCCATTTCAATATTTGTAGACCTCTAGGTCAAATACAATTGGGTCAAATACAAATATTCTTTAAACTTTGTTTGTTTGTTTGTTTTTTGAGTCAGAATCTCACTCCATAGCCCAGGTTGGAGTGCAGTGGCATGCTCATGGCCATGCCAGTGTTGACCTGCTAGATCCTTCCACCTCAGTCTTCCAATTAGCGGGAACTACAGGTGCGCACTACACGCCGACTAATTTTGTTTACTTATGGTAGAGACGAGGTCTCCAAGTTGCCCGGGCTTGTCTCTAACCCGCGGGCTCAGTCAATCCACTCGCCTGGGCCTCCCAGGGCTGGGATTACAGGTTGAGCCACTGAGCCTGGCTATTCTTTTAGCTTTTAAAAGGGACAGATTAATGTTCTTCAGATCACAAAGAAACAAGAACAAACAATAACAAGACAAAACAAAATAGCTAGAAAAAATAGATTGGAATGCAATTGGGTCCTTAGGCTGAGTCTTCGCTGATATTTCAGTAAGACTGCTAATATATTTCAACAACTTTTTAAAAATTAATCTCTCACATTCATCTGTTTTTGAGATAAAGTATAATAAGGAGAGTGTTGTGAGAATGCTTGAACCTAAAAAGGGAAGATGAAAATTTGCTAATACTTGCTTTGTGAGAGACACTTTGGCATGTGCCTTGTATGTATTATTGCACATTGACAGAAAAGCACATTTTACGCAGAGGAAACTCCTGTTCAGGGATGAGCTTAACCTGCCTAAAGCTTCATTGGTAAGTTTTGAGGAAAGGATTTAAACACAGATGCTTAACCCTAATAACACTGTGTAAAACCTCTGCTCTCACACAATAGCTTTTGAATTCTCAGACGAAACTAAATCAAGACTATTGGTATGATGCTTTAATCGGCATGACTAAAGTCAGACCAATAAAACATTTTTTATACTGAAAGTGAGATATGAAAAAGAAACCTAAAACAAAATATGCAACATTTTCCTGAAGTCTGACTGAATCCTAAAGGTTGTTTTGTGTTTTGTTTTGTTTTTATTTGTCAGTAGATGTTTTTTTCTGTGAAGGACAAATTGCTTGTAAGCCTGAATTTACATATCATTTTTGATCTATCAACAGCAGCTTGTCTTTTTACACTGTCCTTGAAAATGCTCTTCAAGCCCCAGCGTCTTTTTCAAAATCTGTCTCTTAATTTGTAGCTCAAATGCAGAAGCAAAACTTACCCTTGAGACAACATTCAGAGGCATTTCTTAATTTAGGGCATGAGTCAGAACTCAGTAGAGCCATCCCATGATTCTACAGTATACAATTCAATTTTTGGTATCAGACCAGTGAGACAAACTCATTAAAATGATGAGAAATAATTTTTCTTTAAAAAAATCTCATAAAAGTGAAAAATAAAAGACTTCAAAACTCAAAAATTCTTATTACATTTATAGACATCAATATATTCAATTATGACATGCTACAAGGGACTTTTAGTATTTATCCAAACATTTTCAATAGTTAAATCATATTTTTTCATGCTGTCTGACACTTGCTGGCACCAACAGTGCACTAATCTCCATAGAGAGCCAAAGAAATCGGGGATAATGATCTCCTACTGCTAATTCACAGGAAGTTTTGCGATTTTAACAGTCCTCCATTGTAGTAAGTAAACTGCTGATTTGCCTTCACCAAACAAACAGCTTGAAATGATAGACTAAAACCAAACAGATAAAATTAGAGAAAATGCATGGAAGAATATAGAGCCCTACATTTAGGCCACAAAAACTTCACAGTGGGGAAAAGTGAGCCAAGAGTGGAGCTTGTGACAGAGAATTAGGAATGAGCTTAAAATGAATTACTATAAAAAAGAAGCTCTCAAAAAAGCAAATGTTATTTCCAGTTTATTAATAAATGGATAGGTTTAAACTAAATGACACTTCTATGCATTGGTGCTACGTGTGTTAAATTTATGGGCTTTTCTCTGGATGGAGACAGTAGGAATTTTAAAAATTCCCTTAAGGGGAGTGATTAAAGGAAATAGGGGCATCTAATTTATATGAGCGGATTTAACATGAAAGAAAAAAAAAAATACCACTGCCCTCAAATGTTTGAAGCACAGTTATCTCAAGGAGGAATTAGAATTATTTTTTGTGACTTTGGCAAGCAAAAAAAAAGTCAGAATGATAGCTAGACTTATCTTAACTAAAAATACAGAAAAATTTCTCACATTAGTCATGTAAGTATCCATATTGTCCCCAAGCTTTGTGTAAAGTATCAGATGAACTCTGTATTCAGGCACTGTGAAGGGGACTGAGCTAAGTACCTTTATAAAAATAAACTAAAGAGAGGAGATGATACCTATTTAAGTTTTAATCTAAAAATGAAAACCAGTGTGGGAATAAGTCATCAATCATAATGCAAATAATCTGTGACAGATGTCTTAAGGGTATATCAAAAATTCTCTTTGGTTCTATGTTTACTTGTTTGTTTAACGTATTTTCTTTCTTTTTTACAAACAATAACCATTCTGAAACAACAAACTTAAGCTTCTGTCATCTCTTGTCTTTGCCTTGTTAAGTTTCTCCAAAGGTAGTGGTTAGGGTTAAAGGAACAACCATGATTCCTCTTTCAACAACTACAATGAAATCCAATCTTTTGTAACTGAATAATTCCAAATCACTCTGTATATTTATCTCTGACTAGCCTTATATGATATCTACACCTCAATTTTCCCTAATACCCATGGGTCTAGGTCAGTGAGCAGACTTTCTAGGGGATAGAGTCCAAGGATGTCCTTTCCTTCTAAAAAGCAAATTGGTAGCAATATAATGTTATCAAAATATTTTTTTGGAGGTAAGTGAAACATAGCTGTAATGTAAATCATGCAATTCCATATTATCAAAAATTTTGTTATGGGTCTCCACTTTGCTTGCTAAAATAATGTTTTTGTTTTGAGCAGTGTCAGAACTGGTAATATGGAGCTGTAGGTGTATTAATGAAAAGAACAATTGTAAACATCTAGTGAAAAAAATATTACCTAGGATTGTTCCAAGACATTTATACATATGGATATAGGAAATTCTCTTTTTTATTTTTAATTTTAAATATGTGGGGTACAATTCAGGATTAGGTACACAAATGTTCATTATGCAGGTACCCTTGTTGATGAGGTGTGCTCCACCTCCCATGGAAGTTTCCCACTATTGCCAATGCCTTGCTTATTGCAGAAAATGGTAGTTTTCTGCTGTTATCTTACTCAATTCTCTAAGGCTGAGGAATAAAATATATACTCTACTGAGACTTTCAGTTATGATATCTTTGTATCATTCTTACCATATATTCTTAATTAGTTTAAAATCTCTCCTTTCTTTCTGCACGTTCTTACCCATCCTTCCTTCATCTACCATTTCCCTTGGGAGTCATCAAGGACAATTTTCTTCACTTCTCTTTAGGGAGTCTGTGTAGAAAAATAAGGAAATTAGAACAATTTAACTCTAGAAAACAAGTGACATTCAGAGGTCTTGATGAAGATACTGAAATATATATCAAATCCCTCGTATAATTCAACATAATCATATTTTTAAACAGTAAAATAATTGTTCCAATAATTCTCTCAAATATATCTAAAACTGGAATGAAAATTACTCAGGGAGTACTATTTCTGCCAAACTGTTTCTGCCTTCACCAGGCTAGAAAGCATTGCTTATTTTTTCATCGATGAGAAACAGGTGACTGTGTTTCCAGTTCTTGCCATTTTTCTGCTGCAGAGGCCTTCTGCCCTGTTCATCATACCGCCAGATAGAAAGACTGGATTACAAGAGGCAGGGAGCGAGATCACAACTCAGATCTACTCTCTGTCATTTGGTGACTTTCTTAGAGGATTTCCATGATAAAGCAGAGGAACTACTATTTGAAAAGCTGCTATCTAAAAGACTAAATTATCCTGGGAGCCGGTTAGAGAATCCTTCCATTAGTTTAAAAAAAATTTTTTTACAAGAACTAACAAATTCATTTTTTAAAAAATTTTTATTTTTGAGATGTGGGGTACAATTCAGGGTTAGGTATACAAATGTTCATTGTACAGGTAAAGTTTGGGCCTCATTTTGGTCCACACATTTGAGATCAGATACCCTTATTGATGAAGTGTGCTCCCCTGCCCCTCCCCACCTTGTGGTTTCCCAATACTGCCAATCCCTTTCTTATAGTAGTATGATAATTATTCAGGGTTCCCTTATGAATAAGAACAGGTGGTTTTTTTAAGGAAACTGACAATTATACATATCTAGAGGTTACCCAAATTCTAGGCTGAAAATAAAGTTTATAATTTTGGTACCAACTTTCCATAGGAGAGACTAAATAGAGGCAATTACAAATGATTTTATACACACACACACACACACAGAGAGAGAGAATCCATTCCTCTGTCTAAAGATGCATATTCAAAGTAATGGGAAAGCTAGAGAGAAATAATCTGTCCAGAATGGCTTCCAGAAGATACAAGCAGTATAGAAGAGGGCTACTTACAAATCAAATTTAGGACTTTAAACTATCTTTAAACTTTTTTGTCTACTCTTCTATTTTGTTCATATACAGAACTAAAGAGTTGTGTTGAACAAAACAAGGACACGAATTCCACATGGTGGAAAATCAGACTAAAATCTCTGATCTCTTGAGAATTTGTTCACAGTTCTTTCCATCCAAAAAACATTCTATTTCGTAAGCTTGTGCTGAGGGCCTAATACATGAATGGTTGTGTGCTGACTTTGGTGAAGCATGCAAAGATGAATATCATGCAAACAGCTTACATAGGAGGAATAATATCACATGAAGAGATTTTATAATATCCAGGATAAAGTAGTGTGTGCAATATAAGTTCACCATAAAAGTTGTACTACATTAAATACCATCTTTGAGAACTGACAAATCCTTCAGCAAATTTAAAAACATAACACATGACCTAATAATTTTGCTGTTACATTGATGCAGTTAAAATATAAAAGGTCAATATTCTATGGCTCTATAAAGGCAATTTTTGACTGCAAATTTTGGGGCCATATTGTTTCTTTTATGTTTTAAATATTATTTCTTTTTTACTTTATTTTGTAACCTTAAAACACACTAATGGTCTATGAGTCAATTTGCAAAACGATTTTGATATTTTATGATAAATATTGTTCTGATAATTGCCATTCTGATAATTGTGAAGGCTCTGAAAATGAGGCACTCCTACTTCGATTTAATCACAATGCAGTGCGTTGTTTCCAAATAAAAATTAGTTAAATCAGTAACATGGTGCACTTTCAAGTTTTTAGACTGCAACAAAATTAAATTAATGCTTCATTATTAAATGAAAATAACAAAATATTCAACTACACATATCGCCTTTGAAATGAATCTATTCAGGTTACATTTTAAATATTGTACGATAATTTGGTTTTTCCATTGTTCATTAAAAGTATCTTCTGGAAAGTAAACTAGGGAGGAAAGCTAAAATATTAACTTATTAGTGACAGTAAAAAAAGTTAAATGTATGTCAAGACGGATAGGAATTATTTGGAAATGTCATTTATGTTTGTTTTCCTTTGCTATCTTAAATAGATGATAGAGTGGGGGATATTTTACAATACAAGTTCTTATCACAATAAAGCCCAGAATGTCTTTTATGTAAATTTCTCCAAAAATGTCAGGTAAAATCATTTTTTTCATTTCCTTCTCTTCTTGTTATTAATGTGTTCCTTCCTTTTTTTCTACCAAGTCATAAAAAATTATCAGCATCAGTGTTCATAAAAGCTCAGGTCCCAGCCGGGCTCGGTGTCTCAGCCTGTAATCCCGCGCCTTTGGGAGGCTGAGGTGAGCGGATTGCCTGAGCCCGCAGGTTCGAGACCCGCCTGGGCAATTTGGCGAGCCCTCATCTCTACAATAAGTCAGAAAATTAGCCGGGCGTGGTAGCACGCGCCTGTAGTTCCAGCCACTCGGAAGGCGGAGGCGGAAGGATCGCTGGAGTCCAGCAGGTCGAGGCTGCGGTAGACGGGAGCGACCACTGCACTCCAGTCTGGGCGACAGAGTGAGACTCCAACTCAAAAGAAAAAAAGAAAAAAAAAAAAAAAAAGCTCAGGTCCCTAGGTAATTCTGGGAGTTATTTATCGTAAAACATTTGCCTAAAATCTATCCTTTTCATGTGTAAGCATTATAGAAAAAAATGATCATTGGTTAAATTAGTGAAGGACATTATAAACGAAAATCCTGTAAACGAATCTAGAATATTTATCATATCCTACTACTCTAAAATCTAAAAGCAGTACAAATAAGCAAGCATAAACAACAAAAAGAACAGGGACAAAAATTCTGAAGAAAAGAAAAAATATAACACTAAATGCAACTTTAAAATAAAGATCTATAAAAAACCTTTCTCATAAATTGAATTTTCTCATCTCCCCTTCTTAACCATAACAGGATAGAAAACAACCAATTTAATTTTTGCAATAGGATAGAAAATCACAGGAAACTTTCAGGTTACCATCTGTGGTTTAATATCCAAAAAGTCTATTTTAAGACTTAATTCTGTAGTTTCTGTGAAACTATCTGAGATTCTGCCTTCCAAAATAATCATGCTAGATAAAGTGAAAATATAAAACAGATGCATCTAAAATATGTCAGAAAAAATTTAAAATGATACTTGATCTTTTCTTGTTTAGTATATTCAATTTTAATATCCACTAGGAACCAAGCAAGGAGAAACAATTTAGATCTCCCTTGCCTCCTGTATTGTTCTGTTGACTTGCCATAGCAAACGACAACCGACTGAGTAGCTTTAACAATAGAAATGTATTGTCTCAGAGTTCTGGGGACTAGAAATCTGAGATCAAGGTGTCAGCAGGTTTGGTTCCTTCTGAGTTAAAATTTGTCCCATGCCAGTCTCTTGGATTCTGGTGATTTGCTGGCAATTGGTAGCATTTCTTGGCTTGTACAAGCATCACTCCAGTCTTTGCTTTCATCTTCACATGATGTTCACCCTGTGTGTATTTCTGTCCAAATTTCCCTTTTTAAAAAAATAAAGATATCAATCATTTTGGATTACGGGACCATTCTACTTCAGTACAACCCATTCTAACTTGATAATTTACATTTGCAAACACCTTATTTTCAAATGAAGTGACATTCTGAAGGTTATACTGAAGGTAGTTAGGACTTCAATATCTGAATTTTGAGGAAAGACACATTTTTACCTATAGCAATTCTAAATGAAGGAAGGAAGAATGAAAACTGATACTGTAATAAAAAAGATAGTTTTTCAAGATGATTTCATCTGAAATTCCAGTCAGATAATCATTTGTAATGTAGAAGCTAAAATTATGAAATTTACTCATTTACCTAAAACGTTAAATTTTCAGTTTAAAAAACTCATTTATTTGTGGATCAAGAAATATTTTTTCAAAACATTTCTCTAATTCAATTCTATTCTTTTTTCTTTTATAAAATTAAATATATTGAACAAATTATAGAGTTTCAGATGCCAATGATATTCAGTATACAGTTGTGTTAATTTGTTATTGTTTTATTAAACTAGTAAAGGCAGAAATGCATTATTTGTAACACATTTTTTGTCAAAGTTTAATGATCAAGTTAAAAAGAAATGTACAATGTAAAAATACGCATATTAACAAAGCAGATTTTGGAAAATATCTCCTAAAAAATTAAAATCACTTAAACATAAGGAGTTTATTACTATTTTGCTATAATTGCAAAAACCTAGAAAACAACTTGAATAAATTAAGGCTTACTCTGCCTATGTATATTACACAGTTATTAGAAATGAAGATTTGTATTGTCATTAGTTGATCTGGAGTGATGGGCAATATATGCTTTAGCTGTGGTGTATAATTATGTTTTAAAAAGAAAATAAAATTTCCAAGAAATGTGTATTATGAATTGCCAGTTTTATTTTAAAAAATTACATGTGCCCATGTGCCAATGTGATTTTGCACTGACCCAGAAAAATAGTGGAATGATAGATACCAAAGTATAAATATCAGTTATATAGGGAGTTTGAAATTCAAAGAGGGAAAAGAAAATGATTAACAATATGTCCAATAATATGAATATTCTCTTATACAACCAGAGAAAAATTGACCAAACTGGGAAATTTAACAGAAATAATAATATAAATACACAGGTCATATTCCAAATTTATCAATTATTCTACAATGCCCTATAGAACTATTTTCCATAATCAAGGATCCAATCCAGGATCACATGTTGTATTTCATTATCATATCTCTTTAGTCTCCATTACTCTCAAATAGTTCTATAGATTTTATTCTTTCTTGGTATTGCCATTTCTGAAGAGCGCAAGTCAGTTATTTTAATGAACATCTCACATTTTGGATTTTTCTGTTGATTCCTTATAGCTTGGTTCAAGACATCTTGCTGTATTTTTTTCAGTGCATCATATCAGCAAGCAGTTGGAATTAGTTTCTCCAAATGTGGTGATGTTAACATTGATCTCTCTTTAATGTGATGTCTACCACGAATTCTCAACCATAAATTAACTAATTTGCCCTATGTAATTAATAAGTAATTTGTAGGGAGGAACTTTAAGACTTTGTAAATAATGTATCTCTCATTATTTATTATTTGTATATATAAATATAAATTTAGATTATTATTTTATTCAATACGTTAAAATTCAGAATTTTCCATAAGATCAATGGTTAGTAGTATTGTTCAGATTTCTTATATTTGTACTGATTTCCTACTAATTTTTTAAATCTAATTTTCTATTACAGAAAAAGGGAGTGTAAAATGCTCAAATATGTTCGTGGATTTCTCATTTTTTTCTCTTACCCATTTTATCTTTATATTTTGCACTCTTTTATTAGGTATATACACATCTATAATAGTTATGTCTTCCTGAAAAATTACCTTTATCACTGTAAAATTTTATTCTTGGTTTGTTATAATAGACTTTGTGTTAATTTTTCTGATAATAAGAGAGCTATTTTAGCTTTCTTATGCTTGCTTACTGTTCCATCACACACACACACACACACACACACACACACACACACATTTTTTTTTCATTCTTTTCTTTTAAACTGTTTTCTTTTCAACAAAGTTTACCTCTTGGGTTTGCTCTATATCTAGTCTGACTATCTTACCTTTTATCTGCAAAGTTTATTCTATTTGCATTTAATATAATCATTCATTGGCTAGATTTAGGTTTACTGTTTTGCTATTTGTGTTCTATTTTTTCCTGTCATTTTTAGCTAACCAAATATTTTTGTATTCTATTTTTATTCTAGCAGTGGCCTTTTAGCAATAACTCATAGTATTTTTTAAAATCGTGTTTTATTATAGAGATGTGGAGTGCAAGTGAGGATTAACTACATAAGTAGGTGAAGTTTGGGCTTTTAACTGGCTCTCATTCCCCCAGGTAATGGACCAGGTACCCTTTGTGTTGCCACATACCTTCCACACTACTTCCTCCCTCCATCCTCCATCCACTAACAGTGCCTGTTGACTGCCTATCCCTCTCTTGTGCTAAAGTGACTAATGCTCAGGGCCTACTTATGAGTGAGAACATGCACTTCAGTTCTTTGTTTCTGTGACAGTTCACTTAATATGATGGTCTCCAACTCTGTCCAATTTACTGCAAAGTCCATGATTTTGTTTTTCTTTATGGTTGCATAATACTCCATCATGTATGTGTACACATTTTCTTTATCCAGGACACTTTCCATGGACAGTAGAGTTGGTTCCATACTTTTGCTATTGTGAATGGTATTTTTTATTGTTATATTACTTGATGAAGCATGTAAGAACTTTGAACTGGTGCAGCTGCATTTATATCTTTCCAATTGTGCATGCTATTTTCATATATTTTACCTATATACATTATAACTCTCATTATACAATATTTCATATTTTTATTTTTCCAATAAGCTTACCTTTTAAAAAAGTAAGAGAAATATAAAAGATATTTTCTAAACTTGCATATTTTTAGTATTAGCAATACTTTTCATTTCTTCCTGTAGATTTGAGTATCCAGCTAGTGTCATTATATTTTCAGCTTAAAAAACTGTGTGTGCATATTACTTCTTTAATGCTTTTATTTATTTGAAAATGTCCTCAGGCCACAGAGTCTCTGTTCATATTTTCAGGTTTTAAAAAAATCTGTGTTTTTAATATTGGATACTTTCTACTGATTTATCTTCACATCAGCTGGCCCTTTTTATGCTCTCGTCAATCTACTGTTAATTTCATCAAGTGAATGTCTCATAGTATATTGCAATTTTCAGTTCTAGGATTGTCATTTGGTCTTTTTTTTGTAGTTTCTACTTCTCGAGTGACATTTTATGTCTATTCATTCATTATAATAATATTTTCTTATGGGTTTTGTGCTTAGATATATTTATTACAGCTACATTAAAGGTCTTTTCTGCTATTTGCAACTTCTGGGTTGTCACAGTACTGGATTCTATTTATTGCTTCTCTTAACTGTGAGTCTTATTTTTCTATGTGTGTATGTGTCTGGTAATATTTTATTTTACACAAATATTTTGAATGACATGCTGTTGAGAATTTGGGCTCTGTTTTCTTCTTCTGATGAATGTTGATTTAATTCATCACTTTATTGGTTATAGAAAAGCCTTAATTTTACTGGAATCAAAGAAACGTTTTAGTGGAGTTTATATATGAGATCCCGTCTGGGATGCTTTTCTCTCAAACTTTTTACACATTATGGCATCCCTGAACTCATCTCTCTGAATTCTAAAGCCAGTAAAATGATGCCCTTTTGATTGGAATTGATTTACTCAGTGCTATATGAGCTGAAGTACCAAAGAGTAAAATGCCAACAGCAACAACAATAACACACACATACACACACACACACACACACACACACAAACAAACACGCATGCACAAACCTCACCTGGTTCCTTTTTAAAAAGATAAATCGTCTAACCCAGTTTCTGTCTGCTTTTGGTCCCTCTTCAGTGCTTATAAAACAGTTGTAATCTAAAACGTATATCTTGTCAAAGGTTTGTAGTTATTAACTTTAGGAAGTTAATCTTATATAATTTACTTTATCATTAAAATATATTGACTTTTATTTTAAATTAACAAAAGAAGAAGATCATAAAATAATGCTGAACAATTTTTAAATCCTGTTTTGAAACATACGATTTGATTCAGCCTATGTATTTTTTAGTAATTACATGAATATCTCCATCACCCCCAGTAAGGCAGTGCTTAATCTGTCTAAGCATTAAAATTAGTCTTACAGAACTAGAATTTCTGAGTAACAGGAAATCTTCATTTTATATAGGAAACAAATATAATATAGATGTTATTCTCTAGAGTCAAAACAAAATCATAAAACATCAGCATATCAAAATATCATACACTAGGAAACAGAAGTCCTTTAGGCATTGCTGGTGGACTGTAAACTGATGAAGACCTCCTAAAAAAGCAGTCTAGCAGTACTTAGTCAGATTGGAATGTGTGTGCCACCCTTAGTCTGCTGCACTCACCTTGTACCAACAGAAATGTTCCAATCACCCTCAGTCCTTCCCTATATGAGACCAGTGTCCCAGGCCCTAGCGCCCCATCTCACTCAGGTCTATGCGAAAGATACAAAATTTGATGCAGATGCCCAAGTCCTAATGCTTCAAGGTGTAGCCACCTTTTAGCCAATGCTGTAGCTGTTACAATGGGGCTAAAGAGAAGAACAGTGATTACTGAACAGAGTTGGGGAAGTCCCTAAATAACAAAAGATGGTGAGACTGTTGCAAAGTCAACTGCCTTAAGGGATAAATATAACAATATTGGAGCTAAACTTGCTCAGGATATTTCCAATAACACAAATGAAGAGACTGGAGATGGAATCACCACTGCTACTCTACTGGCACACTCTCTTACAATAAAGGCTTCGAGAAGATCAACAAAGGTGCTGATTCAGTGGAAATCAGGAGAGGTGTCATGTTAGCTGTCGATGTTGTCATTGTTGAAATGAAGAAAAAAGTCACATCTGTGACAACCCCTGAAGAAATCGCTCAGGTTGCTATGGTTTCTGCAAATGGAGACAAATTGGCAACATAATTTTTGATGCAATAAAGAAAGCATGTCATTACAGTAAAGAACTGAGAAACACTGACTAATGAATTAGAAATTACTGAAGACATAAAGTTTGATCGAAGTTATAGTTCTCCATACTTTCTTAATACACCAAAAGGTCAGAAATGTGAGTTCCAGGATGTCTGTGTTAAACTAAGTGAGAAGAAAATTTCTAAGGCCCAGTCCATTGTATCTGCTCTTGAAGTTGCCAATGCTCACCTTGAGCCCTTCATCATAATTGCTGAAGATATTGACAGAAAAGCTAAGTACACTTGTTTTGGATAGGCTAAAATTTGGTTTTTAGGTTACTGGTGGTACGGTGCTTAAAGAAGAGGGATTGACACTAAATTTTGAAGACGTTCTGCCTCATGACTTGGAAAAAATTGGAGAGGCCACTGTGACTAAAGGTGATGCTCTTGAAAGAAAAAAGTGACAAGGCTCTTGTAGCAAATTGAAAAATGTGTTCAAGAAATCATTGAGCAGTTAGATGTCACAACTAGTGAATATGAAAAGGAGAAACTGAACGAACCTCTGGCAAAACTCACAGATGGAGTAGTTATGCTGAAGGTTGCTGGGACAAGGGATGTCAAAGTGAATGAGAAGAAAGGATTACAGATATTCTTATAACGCTACAAGAGCAGCGTGGAAAAAGGCATTGTTCTGGGTGAGGGCTGAGCCTGCCTTGGTGCATTCCAGCCTTAGACTCAATAACTCCAGTGAACAAAGATAAATAAATTGGTATTGAAATTATTAAAAGAGCACTAGAAATTCCTGTGATAACCATTGTGAAGAATGCAAATGTTGAAGGATTGTTGATAACTGAGAAAATTATGCAAAGTTCCTCAGAAGTTGATTATGATGCTATGATTGGAGATTTTGTAAATACAGTGGAAAAAAGAATCATTGACTCAACAAAGTTTATAAGAATGACTTTATTGGATGATGTTGGACTGGTCTTTCTGTTACTGTGGCAAAAGTTGTGGTCACAGAAATTCCTAAAGAAAAGAAGGACCCTGGATTGGCGACAGTGGGTGGGATGGGAGGTAGGATGGGTGGTGGCATGTTCTAAATCCCCAAAGAGTGCTTTACATCATTAATAAACTGTGACAGGAAGCTCGAGGCAGTGTGGTCTGCAATAACTTCAGAGACATCAGTTGAAGAAATGACTGAAGAAAAGACTGACTGATTAAGAAGATCATAGTAAACATCAGTCACTGGTTTCAGTTGACAATATGTTGTATAATGGTTTACTGCTGTCATTGTCCTTGCCTGCAGATCATTTATTTTGTATTTTTACAAAAAGACACTTGCACATTCCTGGTATTGGGTGCAAAAGCCATGTGCTAATGTACTACTTCTAACTTTAATCACTGAGGCATTTTTATTATTATTCTGTCAATCTGGATTTTCAGTGCTTGCCACCGCCAGATAAGAAGTTCAAAAGAAGCCCTTCTGTGGGAAGTAAGAATAACTATGTACAAGGTAGAGAAATATCCAATTATGTAACAACCTTTGTGTAATAAAATTTTGGTTAAAGTTAACAAAAAAAGAATACATGTACTCAAAGACTTCCCCTATCAATTCAGAGATGTATATATGCCATAGAAATTCTCAATAAGATTCATGATTATTGTGGCTATTAACTATGGCTAAAAGAAGATGGAATATTGCTGAGAATGCATAAGTACTATTAATGACTGGGGTATTTTGAAGGGATATTTTGTATTATTTTTAAACGAATTAAAGTAAAATGTGGTGGATATGTATTATGAATTCCAGACAGCCGTTAGACACAATACACCTGACATACATACTTACACATGCATATATATTATAAAGATAGAGTGAACAGAAAATGATCACAAAATATTTCTTATGCATCATATTTATATCAAATAAGTAATAGACAAAAATTAAATGAATAAATTACCAGATAGACATAAAACAAAGATTATTTTTAAATTCTACTTATTTATTCAAAGACTTAAACCAGAACAATAGGTTTCTACGGAGGAGAGAAATGGGATTGAAATCTTGGAGGAAGAATGCACCAGAAAGAATGGATTTGCTTCTTCTTAATAATTATGATAATAATATTCAATAAGCTGAAGAGTGGGTTTACACAATTCTTTACTATTATACACACTCAAAAAAGAAAAAGAAACTCTTTGAGAATTAAAAAGGAATAATTTAAAAGGATCATTTTTTTTCACACATTCTTCAAAATTTTCTAGTGCATAATTTAAAAACATCTGACTAAAGGCATATACTTTCAGGAAATTATTTTGTAGAAAAACCATACATATGCATTACTAATGACAAATTTAATGCTTAATGATGGAAAACACTTTTTAAAAATGACATTATATTAGGTCACTGAAATCACATGACATAAATGATTTAGGAAAGAAAAACATAGTTGTTATATTACATTTAAAATGCATACAAAACCAGTCTGAGTATTATGACTCTAATTTGTTTGGAAATGTGCATATAAATAAAAAAGGGAATAAGAGACTCTAAAATATATTTAACAGTGAATATTGCCTTCTTCTCATGGTTTTCTGTATATTTCTAAGGATAGTACAATTTTTTAAGTACTCTTTTTAAATTACTTTTATTGGTCACTTATAGTATACTTTCTTTGAGATATTGTTTATCTTTTTTCAATTTTTCTACTGAGATACTTTTGCTATTTTATTATGAATTATGGTTGCTAATATTTTATGAATGATGTGTGGCAAATATTTCCTCTTAATTTGTGATTTACTATTGCACTTATTTTTATAGTGTCTTCTATTGTATACATCTTTTTTTTTCTCTTTTAATTTTTATTTTGAAATCGTGGGGTACAATTCAGGGCTAGGTATACAAATTGTTCATTGTGCAGGTATCCTTATTGATGTGGTGTACCCCCCACTTCCCCAGGTGGGTATCGACTACTGTCAATCCCAGTTACCTACCCCCAACTCCCTCCCCGCAGTTTCCTGCTACTTTCAATCCCTTTCCTACAATAATAGGATAGTTGTTCAAGGTCCACTTATGAGTGAGAACATGTGATACTCAGTTCTTTGTTTCTGTGAGAGATCACTCAGTATTATAAGCTCTAATTCCATCCACGTTGTTGCAAAGGTCATGATTTTGTTCTTTATAACTGCATTACATTCCATTGTATATATGTACCACATTTTAAAAAATTCAGTCCTCTTTTGATGGGCAGCATGGTTGGTTCCATGTTCTTGCTATTGTGAACAATGCTGCGATAAACATACGTGTGCAGGTATCTTTTTTGTAGAGTGACCCGAATTTTTCCGGGGGTATATTCCCAGTAGGGGGATTGCAGGGTCATATGGAAGGTCAATTTTTAGAACTTTTAGGAATTGCCACATTGATTTCCACAGAGGTTGTACTAGTTTACACTCCCAGCAACAGTGTAGAAGTGCTCCCTTTTCGCCACATGCTCTCCAGCATCTGTTATTTTTTGAGTTATTGATGATGGCCATTCTGACTGAGGTTTCACTTGTCTATCTCATCTCTTATGACCTGGGCACTTCGGTTTTGATCGGGAATCGGTTTCCAGTTCCAACTACCATAAGAGTGTCTCCTGCATTTTCTAAGGTTCTTACAGTTTGATCTGTGATCCATTTAGAGTTAATTTTTTTTGTATGGGGACAGGTAGGGGTCCTGTTTCATCCTTCTGCATGTGGTCAGCCAGTTTTCCCAGCACCATTTACTGAATAGCTTCTCCTCTCCCCAGTAGTGGGTGGTGGAGGCTTTGTCGAAGATGAGTTGGTTGAGATATTGAGGTTTTGCTTTGGTATCTCAATTCTATTCCATTGGTCTGTATGCCTGTTCTTATACCATTACCAGGCTGTTTTGATTATTGTAGCTTTATAGTATAGTTTAAAGTCTGGAGGTGTGATACCTCCTGTTTTCTTTTCTTTTTCTTTTTCTTTTTTTTTTCCCTGAGGATTGTTTTGGCTATTCTTGGTCATTTATGTTTCCATATAAATTCCTGTATTTTTTTTTTTTGGTCTGAGAAGAATGTTGCTGGTAATTTGATGGGTATTTCATTAAATCTGTAGATTGCCGTAGGTAAAATGGACATCTTAACAATGTTCTTCCAATCCATGAACATGGAATATTTTTCCACTTGGTTGTGTCATCTTTGATTTCTTTGAGTAGTGTATTGTAGTTTTCATTGTAAAGGTCTTTTACATCTCTGGTTAGGAAGATGCCAAGGTATTTCTTTCTTTCTTTCTTTCTTTCTTTTTCTTTCTTTCTTTCTTTCTTTCTTTTTGTGGCTATTGTAAATGGAATTGTGGTTTTTTTTTTTTTTTTTGGTTTCAGTTTGTTTATTATTGGTGTATAGAAATGCGATTGTCTTTTGTACATTTATTTTATACCCTGAGACTTTGCCAAAGTCCTTTATCAGTGCCAGGAGTTTTTTGGCAGATTCTCTTGGGGTTTCAAGGTATACAATCATATCATCTGCAAAGAGAGATAACTTGACTTCCTCTTTTCTTATCTGGATACCCCTGATCGCCTTCTCTTCTCTGATTGCTTTAGCCAGGACTTCTAAAACTATGTTGAACAGGTGGGGTGAGAATGGGCATCCTTGTCTTGTTCCAATTTTCAGTGAAAATTCTTCCAATTTTTGTCTGTTTCAGAGTATGCTGGCTGATATACAATCTTTAAATTTCAATGCTGTCAGATAGATCAGTCTTTTTATTTGTATATTATGTTTTTGTGGCTCTTGGTTAAGTAATTCACCTACAATCATAGGAGCATGAACATATATTTTATTTGGGGTGTATTAATACTCAGCTTTTTTACATTTTATTTTTACAATTGACTTGGGATTTTTTTTTTTTTTTTTTTGGAGTTGGAGTCTCACTGTGTCACCCAGACTGGAGTGCAGTGGCCGCTCCTGGCCACTGCAGACTCGACCTGCTGGGCTCCGGTGATCCTTCTGCCTCAGCCTTCCAAGTAGCCGGAATTACAGGCATTCGCTACCACGCCCGACTGATTTTTTGATTTATTGTAGAGATGAGGTCTCGCCAAGTTGCCCAGGTGGGTATCGAACCCACGGGCTCAGCCAATCCACTCACCTCAACCTCTCAAAGCATGGGATTACAGGCTGAGCCACCGAGCCCTGCTGGAATTTTTTATAGTATGATTTATTAGCCTAATTTTTAAAAATAATTTTTAAATGAAATAATTGTTTAAGGCCACATAATCAAGCTGAAATTTTTCTAAAAATGAGAACCCCCCCCCCCAAAACAAGAGATTGTTTGGAAGAGACGAGGAGAATAAAATTGTTGGAAGAGAAGAAAATCGCAAAGGACTGAGACCACCTGAGCCAGCATAGTAAGATGGTATCTAAAGATAACCAATTGACTTTTTACACCATGCTGTTTTCTACTTTCTATTAAATCTGCTTTATAAAGTTGATTTCATAACACGCCCAGTGGAGCTCTTTCTATTCTGTGGACAGAGTGCCGCTCTATTCATGAATTGCTAATAAAAACCAATTAAATCTCAAAAATTCAATTTGTCAAATTTTTATTCTTTGATATCCATTGACTCTATCAATGATATGTATGCAATCAGAATTCAAATAAGATCAATAAATTGTACTTGGTTATCTTTTAAAATCCTCATAAGCTAAACAGGTTTCTCAACTTTTTTTTTTTAACATGCATATATTTATAAAAGAACTCAGGTTATTTGTTCTGTAGAATAGTCCTAATCTAGATTTGGGAGATTGAATTCTCATAGTATCATTTAATGTGCTTCTCTATCCCTTGTTTTTCCTGTAAATTCTTTATAATATTGATCCCAATTTCTGGCCATTTTCTATAAGATTGTCAATGAACCTTTTATTTTTTATCATAAGCATTCAAGGAGAGCACAGAATTTTTTTTCATAGTCTCTGGTCTTTTTTCACCTATGTTTTCCATGTATGCCTGTTTAGAACATACTACATAAAAAGATAATTTGAGAGTAACTTCACATTGTGGGAAATCATATTTTTAAAAAGAAATGTTTACTTGTCACTCAAGTAGAATACTTTGTTAGCAGTTGGCCAAGAATATTTTTGATCATACTTATTTAAAACAGAGAAAAATTCTATTGAAGGAAAGAGAAATAAAAATGCACTGTATTAAAGTGAGATTTCTAATGTGATTATAATTATTTTTTCTGAGCTAGCTGTCAAAGATATTAGCCCACAGCTAAAATGTGACTGTTGTATACAATGAACCAATGCTTCATTTATTTATAAATTAAACTGTAGCTTTCAAAAAAACCTACAATAATTTTTATATTTTTCATTAGATGACATACTTCCACACAGTTATTTAGGATAACCAAATAATTTTGTTGGAAGAAAAGAAAAACAGCTCTTTAGCAATTTTTAGACTATTACATATTTTGCTACAATAAAAATTATAAAGAACATTTAATTGAAGTGGGGAAAAAAATGACATTTTTTGTTGATGTTAAGAATCATCCCAGAATTGAAGAAATAGTCATTTTGCAATAAACTTCTCTGTTGTTTTGCCATTGAAGACCAAAAATGACATAGAGACTAGGAGGTGAGTTCTAACTGGGCAGTGTTCACATGGACACTGAAGAGATACAGGCATATCCTCACAAATATTCATGCATCCATTGCATGCACGTGCAGACACACACACATGTGCGCGTGCACGCATGCATACACACATTTCTCTTTGGTTCATTGCCTTCAGACACGCTAGAGAAGTAGATGTACTTTGTAATGAATTTACTAAATCTTTATGAGTTCATGAAGTTTTAATGTGTCTCCTTTGTAGTCCAAAATGCTAAAGTGTGGAGATGTTTTTGCCTCATGTTTAACCCAACCTGAAAAGAATAATGCTTGACCCACAAACTCTCCCATATCATGGACAGGGAGAAACATGCATCAGAGTGAGCCTTCCCACTGACCTTAACACTTCTTTAATCTAACAATTTCATTTGTCTTTCTTGGTGCTACTATTGACATTTATTTTTTAAAGACAAATGTACTAGAAAAAAATCTACTCATGTATTTAATGAAAAGAAAACAATTGATAGGATGGCAAGATGGCGACGGGGCAACCCGGTCTGTGAAACCCTCTGCAAAGGAGAATTGCAGTGGGTCTCTGACTCTTGCCCCGGGGGCAGCGGACCCCAACATCGCAGCCTGTTCTTCATATGGAGCTCAGCTGTTGCCACCACTGGGGCATCGCAGTGGACTGGACAGTCACTGCAGCACAAACAATGCCGCCGCTGCCACAGCCCCCCCACCCGCCACCGCTGCCGCGGCCTCCATGGCAGCCATAGCACATCGCACCACCCAGGCCAGAAGCGATTCACTTCAGTCCTTCAAGCCCCTTCAGGGAAGATCTGTTGGGATCGCTGCCACCTCTCCTGCAACCGAGACATCCTGCCTGCCATGAGTCTCCCGCCATCTGCCCTGAGGCAGGCAGCCATCTTCAGTTTCTGCCGTTCCTGTCCGGCCCCACGCCCTCTGGGGCGAGCAGCTGAGATAGCACCACCTGCTGGCGATTGAAGGTAACAACACCGAAACGGGAGAAACAAGCTTGATAAAGACATAGGCCAGAGTGGTGAACGGAGGGTGATCTGAACTGTCCTTCACAGCAGACCAGGGGCAACTGACCCTAATGGCAAACTAATTTACCAGCTTGAAAAGAAAACTAGAAATCAGAACTGAAAGGACATTGGACTTAAACGAAATGTCTCAGAGTGTGCTTCATTGATTCTGTTAGTTTAATGACTTAATTCTATTCCTACTGTATTGTTCCTTTTTTCCTTTTTTCCTCTTCCTTTTCTTCTATTTTCTTCGCTCTGTAAACCATATCTTTGTATAGAGGAACAGCACACTAATAAGGTGGTTGGTTAGCTTGTATGTTAGCATCACTATGTTTTATTTTTATTTTTTATTTTTTGTATGAGAGCTGGTTCATCTGTAGCTGTGGTCTATTGTTTTTATCTGTTTCAGTATAGGCCTCTCTCTCTATTTGTTGGCACACTCGTTTGTTTCCCCCCTTACTCCTCTATCTCTCCACCCCCCTCTTCAACCCACTGTCTGCTCCATTCTCTCCCCTCTGCTAACCACATTTTATTTCAGGGAGTAAACCTACAGCCCCACTGCATGGACAAATTCCAAGGCAGTGGGAAGTGGGTTCCAGATTATCCACACACCTGTCAGCGAATACCAGGACCTGCAGATAGATTTTGAATCACAGTTCCCCCCCTTAAGTAAAGCTCAAAACTGCAAAAAGGACCACCTTCAACCTACAGTGCAACTCCAGAATTGAACAAAGTAAGAGAGCATACATAAAGAATATGAGATTGAACAAACAGAAGTAAAACCAAACCCTTTACCCCTGAATAACAGAATTAAAGAAGACGGTGACGTGAGGGGAAGGAAAAAGTAAGGAGGGGGAAAAACCACACAAATGAAGAAAAACCAAAAGAAGAATATAGGTCTCACACAGACCCCTGGGAGATCAGACACTAAGAAAACAGATTCTGGAACACAAACAATGAAGAGCCCCCAGAATGACTGGTTACATGCAACAAACACAGACATCAAGACATTAATGGAGAGAATTAAAAATATTGAGGAGAGACAAGAGGAAAATAGGAAGGAGCTGATGTCAGAAATGACAGCAGTAAAGAATACTGTGATGGAAATGAATAACAGACTAATAAGCATGGAAAGCAGTATCAGCCAAGCAGAAGAAAGAATCTCAGAGCTCGAAGACCAAAACACAGAACTAACCCAAACTGTCAAAAGCATAGAAAAGAAGCTCAAAAAGACAGAACAAAACCTGCAAGAGATGAATGATCACTTCAAGAGACGAAACCTAAGAGTAATTGGGCTTCCTGAGGCAGACAGAGAAACAGAAGCCACACTGGAACAAACATTTCATGAAATCATTCAAGAAAACTTCCCTCATCTCATCAAGGATGAAAAAGTCCAAACACAAGAGATTCAGAGAACCCCTGCAATACAACAAATGAGAAGACCAACTCCCAGACACATAATAATTCACCTAAACAAAGTAGCTATAAAAGAAAAAATCCTAAAGGCAGGAAGAGAAAAAGACCAGACTACCTACCAGGGAAAACCAATTAGAATAGCAGCAAATTTATCCACAGAAACCCTTCAGGCTAGGAAAGCCTTGAGCCCTATCTTCAAAGTTCTAAAAGATAAACAATTTCAACCAAGAATAACCTACCCAGCCAAACTAAGCTTCATTAGTGAGGGAGAGTTGAAATCTTTTCCAGATATCCAATCCCTAAGAAGCTACGCTGCCACCAGGCCACGTCTACAAGAAACACTTAAGAAAGTACTGAACACAGAAGAAAAAGAAAAAAGAAAAACAACATTCTTCACAGGAGTACAGGCAAAAGATTAAAAACACACATGAACCACCTCCAAAACCCAAAGAAAGACAACAAACAAACATCTTACCAAAATCTCTGGGATGCCCTGAAAGCTGTAGCAAGAGGGGAATTTATATCCCTACAAATACACATGAAGAAAATGGAAGGAACAGAAATTCACAACCTAACAAGCCACCTAAAGAAGCTAGAAAAGCAAGACCACAAAAACACTAATTTCAGCAGAAGAATCCAGATCACCAAAATAAAAGCCCAAATCCAGGACATAGAAGACAAAAAGATAATACAAAAAAATCAATGAAACAAAAAGCTGGTTGTACAAAAGGATAAACAAGATCGATGGTCCCCTAGCTAGACTGACCAAGAAAAAACGAGAAAAAAACCAAATAAGCACAATCAGAAACACCACATCTGACCCTGAAGAAATACAAAAGATCATTAGAGACTACTACATACATTTGTATGGAAACAAACTTGAAAATCTTAAGGAAATGGAGGACTTTCTGACATCACACAACCTACCTAGGTTGGAACAAGAAGAAATTGAGACCCTAAATCGACCAATAACAATCAAGGAAATCAACTACGTAATAAGAAAACTTCCTACAAAAAAAAGCTCTGGTCCAGATGGCTTTCCAGCAGAATTTTACAAGACATTTAAGGAGGAGCTGATACCAATCCTACAGAAGGTATTCCAGGCGATTGAAAAAGATAGAACTCGCCCCAAATCATTCTACGAAGTCAACATCACATTGATACCCAGTATTCTCTTTTTAAATAGTATGATTTGATACTGCTGAAATTGTTTTTAAAATCTATTTAAGGCCGAGCTCGGTGGCTCAGTCTGTAATCCCAGTGCTTTGGGAGGCCAGGGTGAGTGAATTGTCTGAGACCACGGGTTCAAGACCCACCCAGGCAACTTGACAAGCCCTCATCTCTACAATAAATCAAAAATTAGCCAGGCATGGTAGCACATGCCTGTAGTTCCAGCTACTTGGAAGGCTGAGGCGGAAGGTTTGCCGGAGCCCAGCAGGTCGAGGCTGCAGTGGCCAGGAGTGTGCCACTGCAATACTGTCGGGGCGATGGAATGAGACTCCAACTAAAAAGAAATAATAATAAAATCTATTTAAAATAAGTAGTTTTGCAATTTGTATAGGAACAATAAGGTTAACACTTTGATCTTTTTCTTCAATGAATCCTAATCATAGGTTAAATTGGCAACAGATTCAGACATGCATGTTAGAGGGATTTACCACAGATTTTTCATTTTAATATAAACTAAAATGATTGAAAACTTTTCAGATTTTTAATTTATTTTTTAACAAAGTAACATTCTTCTTATTTACAAATTGCCATAAATCTCGTTGCCTGTAGCAACAAACATTTATTCTCTCACAGTTCTGGAGGTCAGAAGTGAGAAACCAGTGTTCTGGGACTAAAATAAACATTACTTGCACATAAGAAGAAATAATTACATCTTTTCAAGGTTGGTACCTTCTAGAGCAGGGATCCCCAACGCTGGAGGCACAGACTGGTACCTGTCTGTGGCCTGTTAGGAACCGCCTCATACCTCCACAGCAGATGGCTATCAGTGGGTGGGCCGGTGAAGCTTCACCTGTATTTACAGCTGCTCCATATCACAGGCATCACCACCTGAGCTCCGTCTTCTGTCAGATCAATAGTGGCATTAGATTGTCATAGGAGCACAAAACCTATTGTGAACTGCTCTATGAGAATCTAATGCCTGATGATCTGAGGTGGAGCTAATACGGTGATGCTAGTGCTGGGGAGGAGCTGCAAATACTGATTAACAATTGCAGTGAGGTTTGACTACACAGAGACCATAATATTGGTAAACAACTTGGTTGCAGACTCATATCACAATAATACTTTCATAATAATCATTCCACCACATGTTGCAATGTAATAATAATAGAAATAAAGTGCACAATAAATGTAATGTGCTTGGATCACCCTGAAACCATCCCTCACCCCCTGCACTTCATGAAAAAGTTATCTTCCACAAAACTGGTCCCTGATGGGTTGGTAGTCACGCTTCTAAAGGATCCAGAGAAGTCTTTTCTTTGCCTCTTCCAGCTACTAAAGGCTACTGCATTCTTTGGTTGATAGTAACCTCACTCCAGCCTCTGCTACTGTCTCCACATCATCTTCTCCCTAACTCCCCTTCTTCCTTCCTCTTATAAGAACCATCGTGATTATCTCAGATCCACCCAGATAATACAAGATAATCTCCTCATCTCAAAATCCTAAATTTAATGACATTTGTCAAGACCTTTTGCCATATAAGGTGACATTCACAGGCTCTGGGGATTAGGAAATGAAAATATTTAGGAGCCTTTTATTCAATCTACCAAATATACTTACAAAAAACAAACTTTTAAATCACATCACGAAGATGCTAAAATTAACTCTACAAAGACAAAATGATGTATTTCTGGAATGATTTCTCAGTCCTGTTTCAAAAAACCTTAAAGAAAACAAAGGAGGAGGAAGAAAATCCCTAAAAAGATATTTTTTGTTTTATCATACCTACCCAACTCTATATGTGAATGTCTTTTGATATGCTTCTACATTTGTATCCCTTTCACTCTACCACTCAAGAAGAGCTACCACTAAAGAAAGTATTTGCTATAGTCTGTATGTTTGTGTTCCTCCAAAATTTAATTAATTAATTAGTTAAAATTTTGTGTAGAGATGATGTCTTGCTCTGTTACCCAGTCTGGTCTTAAGTGGTCCTCTTACCTTGGCTTCCAAAAATGGTAGAATTAAAGGCATGAGCCACTGAACCTGGCCCCAAAATTCTTATGCTGAGATCTTAAACCCTTACATGATGGGATTAGTGTTCTTATAAAGTAGTACCAAGGGAGATCTTTTGTCCCTTCTACCACATGGACACAAAGAGAATCTGCCATCCATGAACCGGGAAGCAGAACACCTAATCTGCTGCCACCTTGATCTTGAACTTTCCAGATCTGTCTGAAATAAATTTCTATTGTTTATAAGCCACCAAGTTTATGGCATTCTGTTACAGCAGACCAAAAGCACTAAAACACCATCTAACAAATTGGAATGTGTTCATCAATTTTCGATTTTCCTAGTATACTACAGAAACAAAAATATATTTGAATATTTCTCTCTGATATTTTACAAAAAACCAGATTTACTTGATTCACTTAGTAAGAATAGTTAAGAAGGAAGATCATGAGGAAAAATAAGGAAGTTTACTCTTGGTTTCTTTTGCCTTTGCAGATTTATCAGGATCATTGATCTTATTCCATGCAAATAACATCCTTAGAATTTGCATCATTGCAGTTTAATTTAAAAATAATTTTACATATAATAGGATAATTTTTTCTCTACCAATCTTGACTTTTACTCTACCCACCTTACCACCTACAAAACTTTTAAGATATCCTTCTTTGCAAAGCATTTGGTCTCACTTTGTCACTTTTATTCTTCAAACAGTATTGTTATCCATACATTTGTAACAGCCATATTTTCTACTTCTTTTTGTATCTTCAGCTACTAAATATTTCTATCAAAGTGAAATAAAGTGCTCAACGATGTCATAGCTTCACACTGTGTGTTTGATTCCAATATAATCAGCTTTTTCTCAAAGAGCAGAATAAGTAAAGTGATAGTGCAACAACATGAAATCCATTCAAAAAAATGTTTTCTACCAAATGCAAAGCATTAAGCTAGACAAAAAAAGAAACCCATCCCATCTTTCTAGAGATAACAATTTTACTGAGGGTAGTAATTATACTTTTGCTCCAAATGTTCTTTCCTGAGGAAACTGCTTCTTTTGGTGCCCTCTCAAGGCATGCATTTGTTTGTTTGTTTTTGTCTCCCTCCAACAGTCCTCTCATCATCAAGCCTGGAGTTGAGGTGAATGTTCCACTTGCTACTCATTACAACTTTCAGATCCATCTTTCTCCCTTCTTTGAGCAACTCTCCATGTTTTAGTATTATTTTTTAATGGTGCTGTCATTGATGGCAACTCTGTAACAAGCCCAGTTTCTCCAATGTTTCCTCCTGGCTCCCTGATTCTGTCTGAATTACTGGTTAAAACTTTACACATAGATACCTCTTCCAATTCCCTGCATCTCCAGTTTCTAAAGCTCCTCTCCTAAAAGATTTTGACTCAACTACACTAACTTGCCATTAGTAATAAACGTAACCCTGCTGTAATTTCAATTCCCTTTGCTTCTTTTACCAGCAATGGGCTCCTCTCCTTCCAGAACATTCCCTTGACTTTTCAGACATCAGCAATAGCCAAATCTATGATCCTACTCCCTTTGCACTCAATTTCACCTGCTTCATTTCCTTTTTGCTCCTTATCTAACTTAAATTCCACTGTCATAACCACTCCCATGCAGTCATGCTCAATTGTGTTGTTTTTCTCTCACTTGGCAGGTCACAGCACTAATTAATCCAGCAATGCACTTATTCCCTCCTGCTCCAGACCAGTTGACTGTGGGAGGTGAAAAACAGGAAACCATGCTTACTGCTTGTGAACCTCAAAGGAGCCATAAAGCTGCTTGGCAATTGGTCACAAGTCACACCATACTTTCCTGCTCTGCTTCTTCTCCCACTCCCCTCAATGCTTCTCCACATCTCCTCACCTTCAAACTTCCAGCGCTTTCTCCTCCACCATCAGTCTTGATGAGAACCTTTGTCTCCTTTAACTGAGAAAAATCAAAGCTATCAGAAAAGAATTTCCAGATTCTCCTTATATCTTACCAGGATGTGCACCCAGGGATTCTGCCTTTAATGGACCATCTGTGTTTTTTCTAAAGTTAATTACTCTGTGTATGCACTAGGTCCTATTCACAAGTAATTCTTCCCTCCTATTTCTCCAAATTTTATCTCTCTATATTTTATTTCTAAAAGCATTCAACTATGCAGTTTTTTCCTCTTATCTTAATAAAAAAGGGAAATCTCATTTTGACATCACATTTCCCACAAATCACTGCTTATTTTTATATTTCTCCTGGTACCAACATTTCTGAAAAGATCACTTGTATTTGATGACTTCAGTTTCTCTTCCTGGTTTTTCTTTTTAAATTTTTTAATTAAAAAATAGCTTTAGTTGTTAACTAGTTCAAAGCCATTTGTGTAAAATTCAAAAGCATCTAGGACTAAATGTTGAAAGAAGTAATTGGAACATTGATAACAATTACTAAATTGAATTGCTAAAATATTGCGATCTTTATAAGGATAGATGAAAAGTTTTGAATATAATTTATTTTGATATCTCAAACTACAATAAAAATACATGTTGGACTGAGGGAGACTGATGTATTTATGTATGAAAAGATAATTGTATTTTTATTTTTTATACAGTACTATACCTAATCATGTCTCTCAACATTTATAAAACATACTTTTATAAATGTAGCAGTAAAGATTAGGAATGAATGCTATAGAAAACACTGAATCTTTTTATGAAGTTTAAATACTTTCCGTTTTAAATTAGGTTCTAGATTTGTCCAAGAATCAGCAAATTTTTTTCCTGGGTTAAGTATTACAGAACCAGTCTCCAGCCTGAGTTGTATGCTTTTAATTCAGAATATTAAAAGTTCTATTTTTGAGAACCTTTCCCGCAATGTTTGATTTCATTTCAAGGTAAATGAATGTGAAATATGAAGCCATATGCTCAAGCTTTTCAACCTTTCCAACAACTTCCAGTGATGCCAAACTTGAATGTTTTTTAAAAAGTAAGTATTCACAATGCCAACATTAGGGAAATGTTTGCACAGTTCTCCTTAGGTGCATATCAGTCTGAGTGCTGTCTTATTTAATCTTCATAAAGCCTTAGATTTAAAAAACTTAGTATGAGAAAAGATAGCATTTCTAAATAGTCAGTTAAATTATAATCTCTCCTCTCTATTTTCCAGTCATGATATCTATCTCAGTTTACTTCTCTTAACTCTAAATCTGGAACAGATGATTTTATGGAAAGATAAATTCCTAAAGAAGTGAGTACATATAAACAAAGAATAAAATACTAGATATAAGATCTCAAAATTAAATACCTCTTTGTCCTTATATTTACCAAACAAAGGATTTCCCAGTAAAAGGAATATATCACCTTTACTATTTCTATGTTAAAATATTTAAAATATTGCTTTGAATTATTTGGTGTTTAAGAAACTATAGTTCTGTCCTTGGGTGGCCAGTTCATGGTAGAAGAAAACAATACAGTAACATATCTGAGTAGCACCATCTGCTTCTTAAAAGTTGCCTTTGCCCATACAAGGTACATATGAAAGCTGAATAAAGCTTTTACTAAAGAATACCAGCAAGAGTGAAAAGAGAGAGAGAGAGAGAGAGAGAGAGAGAGAGAGAGAGAGAGAGGAGAACTTCATCTTCCTCTCTCACCCCTTATAACCCTTACGCTGCCATGTTTGACTCCCTTCTGTAAAGCTCAGAGTAGCTTCACCCAGTAATCTCTCAGTCACACCTAAAAGCACTTTATCCAAGGGTTCTTTTGGTAGTTTAGCTTTTTAAAATAATGCTTACAATTTCAGTCTTTAAAAAAATTACAATTTTAACCTCTTCTCATGCTCCTCACTCACTCTCTTTTATCCTGTGCTACTTTTTCTTTTCTCTTTCTTCTTCCTTTTTTTTTTGAGTCAGAATAATGCTTACAATTTCAGTCTTTAAAAAAATTACAATTTTAACCTCTTCTCGTGCTCCTCACTCACTCTCTTTTATCTTGTGCTACTTTTTCTTTTCTCTTTCTTTTTCCTTTTTTTTTTGAGTCAGAATCTCACTTTGTTGTCAAGGCTGGAGTATAGTGGCATGATCATAACTCACTGCAGCCTCAATGTCCTGGACTAAGGCAATCCTTCCAGCTCAGCCTCCCCAAGCAGCTAGGCCTACAGAAGTGTGCCAACACAGCCAGCTAGTTTTTTTTATTTTTTGGTAGAGGTGAGGTATGTCTATGTTGTCTAGGCTGGTCTTGAACTCCCAGGCTCCAACAATCCTACCACCTTGACTTCCCAAAGTGCTAAGACTATAGACTTGAGTCACCAAGCTTGGCCAATGTGCTACTTTTTCCAATAATACTTATTATGTTCTAGGATCCCATATAATATATTGTGTTTTGTCTTTTTACTTAATAAGAGTTTTCCCCACAAGAGCAAAAGTTTTAATTTTTTCTTTCCTCATAGATATATTACAAGTGTCCAAAGTAGTACTGAGCACTTATTAGGTGGCCAATAAATCTTTAAATTAATGAATAAATGGATGCTTCCTCTGCAGCTATTTCTGGTAGTGGTTGTCTTCTGTATCTTATGGGGGGGTTCCTCATTTCTTATTGCTTTTTCCTGATCATTCTCTCTCCCTCCACTATAAAAGCATCATGAATGAATTTCATGTCATTGAACACTAGTCACATCGTACCTATCATGGTACCTATGTTACCATCAGCTATCTCACACCACCAGACCTCCATACACCATCTCTCCCCCCGTCCCTCCTATAAATCTGTCCTTGGTTTTAGGTCCTGCCTTACTATCATCTCCTTAATACTGGTTTTTTCATACTTGGAGATTTCAGAATTCATATTTATTAATTTAGGGTTAGGAATACAAATGGTCTTTATGCAGGTAGTCTTGTTGATGAGGTGTGTTCCCACCTCTCCCTCCCCTGGTAGTTTACCACTATTGCCAATCCCTTTCCTATAGTATTATGATAATTTTTCAAGGTCCACTTATGAGTGAGAACATGTGGTACTCAGTTATTTGTTTCTGTGATAAGCCACTCAGTATTATAGACTCTGAGTCCATCAAAGTTGCTGCAAAGTTCATGATAATTTTGCCCTTTTTATGACTGTGTAATATTCCATTGTGCATCTGTACCACATTTTCTTTAGGTTACACCCATCTCCTCTTCCCTCTTCTGATTAGGAGTGGTAATGCATTTGTATTCCCAGGGTACTACACTACTATTCCATGTGGGGCTCTTAAACTCTGACCCACATTCATACACAGTTTTGTTTTTTTTTAAATCAAATTTCCCCGGTTGACCAGTTTGAATGCACCATTTTCTGCTAGGGCTTTGACCGATATAACTTGCAATTTTCTATCTTATTATTTCTAGTATTCACCTTCAAAATATTTTCTAACTGAGTGTAAACTTCAGTCCCTTGATTCTACCACACTTCATTGTTCTTCATTCTCTTTATATCCTCCTATCTCTCTTTATTTGACTTGTATTTCATAATCAGTCTTTATAATCAGTCTCTTGCTTTCATCTTCAACCCTTTAGTCCTACTGTAGCTGAGGTATGCTGCCTTGGCAAACACACACCCAACTTAAATCAGCTTTCTCTCAATTCCATGACTACATTTTCCCAGTTTATTCACCGTCTCAGGCTTCTAGATAACTATTCATATGTCCCCCTTTCCTTCTCAAGCTACCACAATTTTCTCACAGTGCTCAATCTTAGTTTATGACCTTGTTTCTTTCTTCACTAAGACATTTGTAGAAATCAGAAGAGCTCTTATTACCTTGTTAACCTTCCACTTCTATTTGAGCTCACATTTTCTAACTTCTCTCCTGTTCTACAGAGAAATTATCAAGATAAAGTCAACCCCTCCACTTGTCCATTTGATCCCTTTTCTTCTTTCTCATTCTTAATCTCCCTCCATCTTTGATAACATTACTATTTCCCATTCTACTAAATCATTCCATGATTATTCAAAGATGCTGTTATTTCTCCCATCTTAAACAAAAATATTCTTTGAAACCCATTTCCTCCTCCTGCTACCTACTCAAATCTCATTATCCCTTTACAGAAAAATTTCTAGGTAGAGTTTCCAATGATTGTTGTCTTCATTTCTTTCCCTCCTATTGTCTCTTTAACCCATGGAAGTTAGATTTGTGTCCCCTATCAATCCATAAAATGTAGTGTTATCAAGTCCCCAGTCATCTTCACATTGCTAAGTTCAGTGGTCAGCTCTCAGTCATCACTACACCCGATCCACACCAGCATGTGGCACAGTGAGCATCTCTCTGTCTTGAAATGTTTTTTTCTCTTGGTTTCTGGGATGCCATCCTCTCTTGGGTTTCCCCCTTCCTCTCTGGCTGTTCCTCTTCATGCTTCTTTGCTAACTCTATCTTTACTTCATGTGCTCATCCCATGCTCAGCTGGTCACATGGCTTTAAACACAACCCATGTAGTGATTACTGTCAAATGTATGTCTTCAACCTGGACCTCTTCCCTGAAGCCCAGACCTATTTGTCTAACCTCCTACTCTATCTTTTTTCTGGGGTGTTAACGGATAGCTGAAATCTCACACATCTACAGTTAGGTGTTTATATTCCCCCCAAACTTCCCTTACCTGCAGTATTACTTATCTGAATGAATTACGATGCAATATGTCTGGTTGCTCAGGCCAAGGACCTGGTAGTCATCTTTGACTCCTCTTCCTCTACCCCATGTGTAATCAGTAAATCCTGTTGTGTTCACAATAAAAATATATCCAGAGTTTACTATTTATAACAACTACTGCTGCTACCTTGTTGTCCAGTAATATTCTACTTTACCTGGATTATTACAAAAGCCTCTTAAATCTCTCTCCACTTCCACCCCTGCAGACCCTTTAATCTTTATTCAGTCTATAATTCAGTGGCCAGTCCTTTTTCCTATATACAAAACAAATCATGTCATTTCTGTGCTCAAAATCCACTCATTTCTTCCAATCTCATTTATAAAATATCTAAAGCCCTTGTTCTGACCTATGTACCAGAGTGAACTAACCCCACCACCCTCTTTTCCTACACTATGCCTCTTGTTCACCCCCTTGAATGCTTGACCTCCTAGCTTGACTTGCATCTGGCAGCATTGCTTCCACGTCAGGGCGTTTGCATTATCCCTCTCTATTTGATGCTCTTCCCCAGATATCTAGATAACTCCTTCACTTCCATCACCTATATAGTAAAGCATCACTTTTTCAGTGAAGAGTTTCATGAGCACCTCATGTAAATTTCACCACTTTAACATGTGTTACCACCATCTTGCTCTATTTGCTTTCATTGCATTTCCACTATATTTCAATATAAAATTCAAGATGGTGGACACAATGTATAATTGTGGGAAGAAAAGGAAAATGAGAATAAACAGCTAGACAAGGGTCAAGGAATAAAGGAATGTATATGCCTTGTTATCTTGATTCCACTCTGAAGGCAAGCAGGAACTATAAAGAACTTTAATCAGGGAAGTGATGTGAGTTATATTTTAGAACAAAACCTAGAACAGCAACATGGAACCTAGAATGGGAATGACTGGGAGCTAGTGGGGTGGGGTCTAAACTGAGCGGAGGGAATGCATTTAGACAGGAAATGAGTGCTGAATAGGATGTCAGTGCAAGTGAGAAGAGCTGCCTGCTATGAGCTCCTATGTAGCAGTATGCAGTGTTATGTCTAACCACGCAGTAAGACATGGATGAGATATAAAAATATAAAAATGTTTAAAACATAATAATCAACATTGGAGCAGTATCCCGCCATGCTTTCAGAAGATAAAACAAAATCCATACAAAGAAAATAAATTAAAGTTCATGTATAGAAAACAATTTAAGAATGGTCCTGCTTAAAGCAGTACAAAGGAAAGATTTACTAGACATACTCGTATAGATTTACTAGCTATACTAGATATACCAGATTTACTAGATCTACTAGAAAGTCTAAAGTGTCAACATTTTCATAGTACTAAAAAGGGAAGTAGTAAATCTCATGTTTGCTTCTAAATAAATATAAATATACAGAGAAAACTAAAAACATTAATTTGGAATACTCGTTGCTCATGCTCAAATACTGATGTAATTAAATAAATCAGGAGCACTAAAGAACATGAGGGAAATTTCTAATAGAAAATCTTATAAAACGAGGGTGTGGTATAAGATTAAACACTTTTGAAAGAATAGAGAAATAAGAAAATTGATACATGTTGAAAAAAGAAAACGTGATAGAGAAATGTAAGGAGAGTTAAGAAACATAAGACTTTAGCTTTAAAACTGAAAATTTCTATCACAAAATTATGCCAGTAACAATTCTGATGTTTTGAATACCTAGTCAGAAACAGATATTTTGTATTTAATCCTCACAGAATGTCCTATAATTTAAATTGTTCCAGTGTTGCTTATGAGAAACAAGTCTCAGAATGATTAAATATGCCAAGATCAGAAAGGTAATAAGTGGTAGAATAGGGGTTAAACCTATGTAGTCAGAGCTGTGCCAGTGAGATTTCTGAATCAATTTGGATAATATACTCTAATGGAGATCTTGATGCCAAAGAGAAGCAAAGATTTCTAGCTGTCATAAACAGCTATCGTTTAAAGGATCTCACACATGTGCTATAAGAGTCCTTTTTGCTATTATCCTTCAATTTTGGAATTTATGTCTGTAAAACTGTATTTTTAGTGTTGTTTAAGAGGTACCATTTATGAATTCCTTCCATTAAAGGTTGACTTCCTTGGATACCACATGTTCTCACTCATAAATGGGATCTGAACATTCATCATAATAGCACAAGGGAGGGATCAGCCGTCACAAAACACTGCTGGGGTGGGGGAATGTAACAATATAAAGTGTACCTGGTCCTAAACCAAAGGAAATAAGGACCAGTTGGAGGCCCAAACTTTACCTGCATGTAGACTACTTATGTACCTAATCCTTACTTATACCTCACTACTCTATAATAAAACACTTTTTAAAAAAGTTGTCTTCCTTGGGTATTTACTGATGGCCTTGTTTTATCCTTCAAGTCATGTTTCAATGACAACCAAATAACAAAAATCCATCCATCCATGGGAACCTTCAATAATACATTCTAACTATCTAATGAAAGAAGGAAAGAAGTTTTATGGAACACTTTTAAAAGGTAGCATGATGAAGAGGGCAAGGTTTTTGACCTAAAAAAACACTTCTCAAAATTCTAATCATGATGATTTTATAATGTCACTTACATATGAGCAAATGTGCTCATCTCTCTATCACTACTTGAATCCAAGCAGCCATTAGATTATACCTGTCAAGGTTCAGCAAGCCAGGTACACAGAAGCCACTAGAAGCTGTTTTGCATGTGACCTACAGTTACTTGGTATGGAGAAGCCACGAAACCAAACAGGACAGTGCAGAAATCTCCAGATTAGCAGCATCAAGAAACCTCTGTTAACCTTGGAGGGTGACAGGAAGTGGTTACCAGGGCCCTGATGCTAGGACTGTTTGGTAGGCACTGAGATGATAGTGAGATCTATTTGACAAGAACTCAGATCTCTCCAGGAGGGAATTTCTAACAGGAGCTGGAGCCTTGGATGGGGCAAGTGAAAGGGGGTGGATGTATAGTACACAGATGAATGACCCCCAAAAGATGTTGACCTCCTAATCTCTGAAACCCATGCATGTTACCTGCAGCAAGAGAGACTATGCAAATGTGATTAAGTTAAGATTTTGAGATAGACATGTTATCCTGAATTAGTTGAATAAGCCCAATGTAACCTCAAGGGTCCTTATAAGTGAAAGACAGAGGTGGCAGTTGGAGGAGAAGTCAAAAAAGACAAGAAGATGTGAAGACAGAAGCAAGGGTCAGATTCAGAGATAGATTTGAAAATGAAACACTCTGGCTCTGAGGAAAAGGGGTAGAGCCTCAATCCATGGTATGTGGTCTTCCCAGATGATGGAAAGGCAAAAAAATTAGTTCTCCCCTGGATCTTCCAGAAAAAACACAGTCCGTTGATACCATGATTTTAGCCCAGTAAGATATTTTTCAGATTTCTGACTTCCAGAAATGTAAGATAAATTTGCACCGTTTTAAGTGATTAAATTTGTGCTGATTTGTTACAACAGCAATAGAAAACTAAGACACAAAACACCCAGATTCTTCTCCAATTCTGCTTTCCAATTATCTACCAGTGACTCAAACTGGCCAGAGGACAAAAACGGCCAAGGAACATTGCTCTATGAAGAAGAGCCAAGGCCAGTTCAACAAATTTCCCTCGCCTTTTTTGTGACCTTGATAGAGTTTGGGGTTTATTTGGTCCCATACCGACTGTCTGTTTGAAATCATAACCTTGATGTTTCAAAGTTATCTCAAAGTCAATGCGTCAAAGGTGAATGTTTGATGTCCCCCTCCATATCTGCTCCTATTTTGACCTAAAAGAGATTGTATACTGGGGTATAGATAAGGCAAGTTTGAAGGTTTATGTACTGTCCCAGCTCTTCCAGCATTCTTCCCAATCCTGTTCCTTGTTCAATATTTCTTCCCTAGTGAATTCAACTGCATAAGGCAGAAACCTGAGGATCCTTCTTGACTCTTGTCCAGTTTCTCACCATTCCCACCTCCTATCCTCCATCTATACAGCATCCAGAATGATTCTTCCAGAATGCAAATATGTCTGGTGATGAGCTCTGCAATTATTTCCTGGCACCCTCAGCATAAATGGCCATATTCCTAACATGGCTCCCAATATGGGGGCTCTGACCCTACCTAGATCCCCAGCCCTGTTTCAAACCATGTTCCCTCTTATGCTATGCATACCATCCACACTGGCCTTCTATCTCTTATAACAAGTCAAATCATCTTGCAGTACAGAATGTATTTATATGCCTGTCTTTGTCAGCTTGTACTACCCAACCAAAATACCACAGATGGTGGCTTAAACAACATAGAAGTATTTTCTCACAGTTCTGAAGGCTAAAAGTCCAAGATCAAGCTTGGTCAGCTTCTGATGAGGACCTTCTTTCTGACTAATAGGCAACCGCCATGTCATAGTGTGCTCACTCATGTGACCTTTTTTTTTAAAATGCACAGAGAGAAGGGAATGGAGAGAGAGGGACAGAGAAACATGGAGGGAGAAGAGAGAGAGAAGGAGAGAGAGAGGGGACTAGACCTGTTCACTGGTGTCTTTCCTTATAAGTGCACTAATCACATTATGAGGGCTCTATTCTCATAATCTCAACTAAAACTAATCATCTTTCAAATGCCCATCTCTAAATACCATCAGGTGGGAAAGTTAGGGCTTCAACATAAAAATCTTCAGTCCACATCAATGGCTTTGTCTTGAACATCCTAAATATCCCCTCCTCATAGCTAACCCTTAATGAATCTTTTCCAGGACAGCCTTCTGTGTTTCCTTCCTAAGAATATATCTAATTCTCCCATGACACAGATTTCCCATGTTTCTTTCTTCTTTATACATATTACAGAATAAAATTTATGTTTTCTTATGTAATTGCCTGAATAATGCCCACAACTTCTTCCTATCCTCTCTTGTAACCTCTGTGAAGGAAGGTGTCACCTCTTTTTCTTCTTACCCCTGTATCTGCACTGTATAGAAAAATGTCTGGAATCTGGTAAGTTTTCAATAGATAGATGCAAAATGCAACAATGAATGAGAACAATAGTGCTTAAATTCATTTGACCACTTCCTGGATATGACCTTGGACAAGTCACTAAAGTTTCTGAGTCTCAGTATTGTCATCTTTAATGCATGAATAATAAAAATTTCCTGTAATTGGCCCAAAACAGCTTAGTATATCCTTTGGTAGTTAATGTGCTCATAAATATAATTTATTTTCAGGGATGGGATGATAAAAGATTTTACCAAGTGTCTTAATGAATGTTCAGAAATGTTTTTTTAAAAGGTTGATTGTTTTTAATAATATCTAGGTCCATGTGAGAACTTTATATCATGAAGAGACAAGGAGAGTAGGAGGTCTCCTTAAGAGAAGGGAAAAGGAGTATCATAAAATCTAGTAAGGTTGAATTCCACAGATTAAAAAAATCTTATCTTTGTTGTTTATACACTTGGAAACAAGTTATTGGGAGACAGAGTATTGTATATGAAAATATAAAAGCAACCAGACTGACTGCAATTCCCATAATCATGTAACCTTTCCAAGCTGAACGCAAATGCCCTTCAGACTCTAGGAGAATAGGATTCCAATGGGTTGATCATGAAGAAAGTGCTGCTATTTGTCCCCATGAGAAAGACTGTTGCTAGAGGATCATGATAAAAGATTTCAGAGTTATTTCATGCTGCTTGGATTTGCACTGGAGGGTGGGTACAGGGAGGTAGAGAAAAAATTGTACTATAATACTATTGTCCTTTGAGGGCAAAATTATTTTTTTTAAAGAGGAAGGGGAATAAATAAGCCAATGAACTGAGATATATGTTTGTCTATCATTTCAGCAAAAAGCAATAAAATGTAGCCAAGAATAATTGGTTTCTAAAAGAAAAGAAAATAAGGTGAAGAGGACTTTGTTCTGTACAATATCTCAAAGAGCTGGAGTCATAGTCAATAAAATTTTAAAAGTTAATTATACATCACATGCATCTCAAATTAATAATATTCAAAATCTGTTAATTAAAATTCTAGTAGTTAATAATCAGAATAACACAACATGAATGTAACTTCTATAATAGAGGCAACTTCAGATAACTGTGCTCTGTACCACTCTCTGATCACCCCAGGGGAGCATCTCTCTTGAATTTCCCCATATTTAGCATTCTCACATTTGTTTGTAGATATTTCTTTTTTTTTTTTTTGAGTTGGAGTCTCACCCAGACTGGAGTGCAGTGGCTGCTCCTGGCCACCACAGCCTTGACCTGCTGGGCTCTGGTGATCCTTCCGCCTCAGCCTTCCGAGTAGCTGGAACTACAGGCATGTGCTACCACGCCCAGCTAATTTTTTTTTTTAAATTTATGATAGAGATGAGGTCTCGCCTGCCCAGGTGGGTCTTGAACCCGCGGGCTCAGGCAATCCACTCACCTCAGCCTCCCAGAGGCATGGGATTACAGGCTGAGCCACCGAGCCTGGCTGTAGATATTTCTTTATATGTCCATCTCCCCAACCAGGCTGCAAGCATATAAGAACCTGGTCTTACTTTGGTAATTCCAAGGCTTAGGCCCTGAACATAACAGAAGCACACATCTCATGTACATTGACAAGTAAGGATATTTTCAATATCAGTCACCATTAGTAACTTTTGTGAAATATATTAAATTCGACTGAACAAAAGTTTATAGAGTTACCCATGTTCAAGTCTCTAAATTTGTTACTACAGAGAATTTAAAAAAAAAAACAGATATAGAAAAGGACACACATTTTCTTTTCAGCCAACCATTGTCTAATAGGTAAGAGGTATGCATACAATTTCTTTTCAAAAATGGAAGTAAGTGGCATTAGAAAAATGTCAATAAGTCTGTGGATTCAAAGAAGGAATCACTTATGAATTAGTCTGAATAATGACTACCCAAGGATATCAAGTACTAATCCCTGAAATGTGTAAATATTGCCTTTATAAGGAAAAAAGGTCTTTGCGGATACGATTAAATTAAGGATCTTGATTTGGTGTGATTATCCTAGAATAAGTGGATGGATTCCCAATCCAATTACAAGTATCTTAAGAGAAAGGTAGAAGGATACTACACAGGAAGAAGAGGAGAAAGTGATGTGAAGACCAGCAGAAGAAGATTTGAAGATGCTGGCCTTGAATTTGAGGGCAATGTTGCCTTCACAAGAAAAGGTATACCAGAATCCCCCAGAAGCTATTATAGAAGAAGCTAGAGAAGTTTTCTCCTCTTGAGCCTCCCGAAGACTTACAGACATTCCAACAGTTTGATTTCTGGCCTCCAAGACTGTAAGAGGATAAATTTTAGTTGTTTAAGCCGCCAAGTTTATGGTACCTTGTTATAGCAGCCACAGGAAACTCATACAGAAGGATATTAGGGAAAGAGGGAAAATTCCACAAGGAGAAGCACATTCAAAGTGGTATTGGAAAGGGTAAATGTCTTCTTATGGAAATGGAAGATAACAGAGGAAGGCTTGGGTAGAGAGGAATATTGCAGGCAGAAGCAGTAATGTGAGCAAAACTGAACCACGGATTAATTTAATAAATGTTACCACAAGTAATTCTTAGAAAGTTGTACTGATAGAAAAGTTGAAACCCCAAACAGATTCTGTACAGTATCAGTGAAGGAAAACCACTGAAGTGTAAGTCTCACAGGTAATGGCACACTTCCTGTGTACTGATAGGGTTCAGAATACTCTGTCCCCAAAGATGGTACCCTGGCAATACTGAGTAATTTAAGCTGATGGAACTTGAAAAAAATAGAAGTAATAAGGCCTCTCTAAATTTTCTCTGTCCTTTTCCCCTGAAGTAAGTCATAAAACTTAAGAATTTTTTGAACTTCCCCGAAGCAATGATTGGTATAGTGCAAATATCAAAAGATCCTCATGCTAGAAGTGCCCTTCTTCTACTCGAAGAAACGGAATATCCTTATCTTCAAAGATGAAGGGGTACAGAGAGGAATCACAATAGACAGGCCTTACTAAATCTCCCCCAGTTTATTCTATTTAGCTCATACCCCTTTTGCTCTACAATATTTCTCCATGACTCTTCACTCTTAATCAAACCTAGTGTTTTTTTGAGTTGGAGTCTCACTCTGTCACCCAGATAAGAGTGCAGTGGCACACTCACGGCCACCGCAGCCTCAACCTACTGGGCTCAGGTGATCCTTCCGCCTCAGCCTTCCAAGTTGGTGTGACCACAGGCATGTGCCACTGTGTCTGGCTAATTTTATTTATTTATTTATTTATTTATTTATTTATTTATTTATTTATTTATTTATTTTAGAGATGAGGTCTCACCAAGTTGCCCGGGCTGGTCTCGAACCCGTGAGCTCAGGAAATTCTTTCACCTCAGCCTCCCAAAGTGCTGATATTAGGAGATGTTAAGCACCGCGTCCTGCCCAAACCTACTGTTAAAAAACTCTTAGCTTTAATTGTTTTTTCACTCTGTTATTTCCTAAGGAAACATCTTGTGTCACATAAAACTTACATTAAATATATGTGTACCGCACGCTCCCCACACGTGGCCCCTCTGGGCTGACGCGCCGCAGCCTCCAGCCCCTGCCGGCAAGGCGCTTGCAGCCCCGCGCCGCACGCACCCCTTCCCAGCCCAGAACCCTCTCCTTGCACGGCCCCGCCGGGCTGTCCCGTCGCGCCCCCCACCCTCGAACTCAAGCCACCGTGGAGCTCCGCCGCCCTGAAACGTTCACCGCGAGCGGAAATATAAGGAGACGGGGCAAGATGGCGACGGCATAGGTGAACTGGTGAGATTCTCTGAACGGACCAAGACTGCAAACTGCTGAATAGACAGACTGTAAAGCAGGA
>NW_007191053.1:0-2759 GCF_000164805.1 Carlito syrichta
GAGAGTAATGCAATGGAATGGAAAGGAATGGAATGGAGAGGAATGGAATGGAATGGAGAGGAATGGAATGGAATGGAGAGGAATGGAATGGAATGGAGAGAAAAGGAATGGAATGGCATGGAATGGATGGTATTAAATGGAATGAAGATGAATTGTATGGAATGGAGTGGAGAGGAAGGGAGTGGAATGGAATGGAATGGAGAGGAATGGTATGGATTGGAATGGAATGGAATGGAGAGGACTGGAATGGAATGGAAAGGAATGGAATGAAATGGAATGCAATGAAATGGAATGGAAGGGAGATGAATGGAGTACAATGGAATAGAGTGGAATGTAATGGAATAGTGTGTAATGGAATGGAATGGAAAGGAATGTAGAGGAATGGAGTGGAATGGAAAGGAATGGAAAGAAATGGAATGGAATGGAATAGAAAGGAATGGAGATGAATGCAGTTGAATGGAATGGAGTGGAATGGAATGGAAAGGAATGGCATGGAATGCAATAGAATGGAGATGAATTGTAAGGAATGGAATGGAATGTTGCAAAATGTAATGTAATGAAATGGAATGGAATGGAATGGAAAGGAATGGTGAGGAATGGAATGGAGAGAAATGGAATGGAATGGAAAGGAATGGAATGGAATAAACAGGAATGGAATGGAATGGTATGGAATGGAGATGAATGGAGTGAAATGGAATGTAAAGGAATGGGATGCAATGGAGAAGAATGGAATGGAATGGAATGGAATGGAATGGAATGATTGGAGATGAAGTGTAAGGAATGGAATGGATTGGAGAGAAATGAAATTGAATGGAATGGAGTGAAATGGAATGATATGAAATGGAATGGAGTGGAATGAAATGGAGAGGAATGGAATGGAATCGAACGGACTACAATGAAATGGAATGGAGAGGAATGAAATGGAAGGGAAAGCAATGGAATATAATGTAGAAGAAGGGAATGGAATGGAGAGGAATGGAATGGAATGGAGAAGAATGGAATGGAGAGGAACAGAATGGAATATAGAGGAATGGAATGGAATCAGGATGAATGGAATGGAATGGAATGGAGAAGAATGGAATAGACTTGATTGGAATGCAGAGGAAAGGAATGGAATGGACTGGAATGGAGAGGAATGGAATGGAATTCAATGGAATGAAGAGGAATGGAATGGATAGGAGAGGAATGGAAGAGAATGGAGAAGAATAGAATGAATGGAATGGAGAGGAATGAAATGGAATGGAATGGGATGGAATGGAATGGAATGGAGAGCAATGGAATGGAATGGAATGGAATGGAGAGAAATGTAATCTAATGGAATGGAATGGAGAGGAATGGAATGGAATGAATGGTAGGAAATGGATGATATGAATGGAGATGAACTGTATGGAATGGAGTGGAATGGAGAATAATGGAATGGAATGGAGAGGAATATAATGGAATGGAATGTAGAGGAACACAATAGAATGGTATGGAATAGAATGAAATGTAGCAGAATACAATGGAATGAAGAGGAATAGAATGGAGATGAATGGAATGGACTCGAGTGGAGAGTAATGCAATGGAATGGAAAGGAATGGAATGGAGAGGAATGGAATGGAGAAGTATTGTGTGCAATGGAATGGAATGGAGAAGAATGGAATGGGATGGAATGGAATGGGATGGAATGGTTGGAATGGAATGAGAGTCATGGAATGGAGAGATATGGAATGGAATGAAATGGAGGGAAATGGAATGGGATGGAATGCAATGGAGAGGAATGGAATAGATGCAATGGAATGGAATGAAATGCAGAGGAATGGAATGGAATGGAACGGAAAGGAATGGAAGGGAATGGAATGGAGACTAACGGAATGGAATTGAATGAAATGGAGAGGAATGGAAAGGAATAGAGGAATGGAAAGGATTGGAGAAAAATGGAATGGAGAGGAATAGAATGGAGAGGAATGGAATGGAGAAGTATTGTATGGAATGGAGTGGAATGGAATGGAATGGAATGGATTGGATTGGAATGGAATGGAATGGAATGTAGAGAAACGGTATGGAATGGAATGAAATGGAATGGAAAGGAATGCAGAGGAATAGAATGGAATGGAGAGGAATGGAATGTAATGGAAAGGAAAGAAATGAAATGGAATGGAGAGGAATGGAATGGACTGGATTGGAAAGCAATGGAATGGAATGGAAAGGAATGGAATGGAATGGAGAGGAATGGAATGGAATGGAGAGAAATGGAAAGAAACAGAATGGAGATGAATGGAATGGAATGGAGAGAAATGGAATGGAGAAATATTGTGTGCAATGGAATGGAGTGGACAGGAATGGAATGGAATGGGATGGAATGGAATGGCGAGGGATGCAATGGAGAGGAATGGAAAGAAATGGAATGGAATGGAGTAGAGTGAAATGGAATGGAGTGAAATGAAATGGACGGGAATGAAGAGGAATGGAATGAAAAAGAGAGGAATGGAATGGAATGCAATGAAATACAGAGGAATGGAGAGGAAAGGAATGGAATGGAATGGAATTCAGTGGAATGGTTTGCAGTAGGAAGGAATGGAAAGGAATGGAGAGGAATGAAATGGAATGGAGTGCAGAGCAATGGAATAGAGGAATAGAATGGAGAGGTATGGAATGGCATGGAGAGTAATGGAATGGAATTGTGATGATTGGAATGGAATTATTTGGAATGATTTAAAATGGAATGGACAGAAATGGTGGGGAATTGAGAGGTATGGAGAGGACTGGAATGGAATGGA
>NW_007191054.1:0-551 GCF_000164805.1 Carlito syrichta
CATTCCTCTTCATTCCATTCCATTTCATCCTTTCTTTACCTCTCCATTTCACTCCATTCCGTTTGATTCCTTGCAATTCCATTTTATTTCTCGACATCGCATTCTTCTGTATTGCATTCCATCTCTTTCTATTCCTTTCAATTCATTGACATTCGATTCCTCTACATCCCCTTCCATTCCTAACCATACAATTCCTGTCCATTCTATTCCAATTCATTCCATACCTCTAGATTCCATTCTTCTCCATTTCACTCTATTCCATTCCATTCCATTACTCTTCGTTTCCCTCAATTCCATTCCTCTACCTTACATTTCACTACATATTGCATTCCATTGCATTCTATTCCATTCCATTTTACTTAATCCCTTCCATTACATTCTTCTCTATCCCATTCCATTCCACTCATTGCAATCCATTCCTCTCCATTCCTTTCCATTCAATTCCATTCCATACCACTCTATTCCATTCCTCACCATTCCATTCGATTCCCCTGCAGTCCATTCCATTCCTTTCCATTCCATTCCATTCCATTACTTTCCTTTCCAGTTCA
>NW_007191055.1:0-438 GCF_000164805.1 Carlito syrichta
ATTCCTCTACCTTACATTTCACTACATATTGCATTCCATTGCATTCTATTCCATTCCATTTTACTTAATCCCTTCCATTACATTCTTCTCTATCCCATTCCATTCCACTCATTGCAATCCATTCCTCTCCATTCCTTTCCATTCAATTCCATTCCATACCACTCTATTCCATTCCTCACCATTCCATTCGATTCCTCTGCAGTCCATTCCATTCGTTTCCATTCCATTCCATTCCATTACTTTCCTTTCCAGTTCATTACTCAATTCCATTCCTCTGCATTCCTTTCCTCTCCATTCCATTCATTCCATTCCATTCTTCTTCCTTTCCCTCCATTCCACTCCTCTACATTCCATTTCACTACATTCATTCCATTCCATTCAGTACTACTCTATTCCATTCCTTTCCCTTTAATTCCTGTCCATTATATTCCTCTCCAT
>NW_007191056.1:0-817 GCF_000164805.1 Carlito syrichta
AGGACCAAGAGATTTATTAAAGCGGCTTTTATAGAGGGGATCTGTAACAGAAAAAAGGAAAAGAGAAAGAGAGAAAGAGAGAGTAAGAGAGAGAGAGGAAGTGGGAGAGAGAGGTGCAGAGAGGGAGAGAGCGACAGAAAGAAAGAGAGAAAGAGAGACCAAGAGAGAGAGATGCGGGCAGAGGACTGTATTTATGTGCTATGTTCCTATTGGAGGAGCTGCATGGGAGCAGGGTGGGGCCAACGCTGTGTTATAGTCCTATTGGACGCATAACAAAGCTGGCTACGGATTGGAGGCTTGCAGGTTTGAAATTCGTGCGCGGGGAAGGTTTGAAATTCGCATGCGCAGGGAATTGTGCTCACAGAAGCCGGGACCTAGGGCCTTTGTTGTCTGGTGTGTTGACACCATTTTGGGAGCCGCCCCTCTGGTTGCTTCCTGCACCCTTCAATCCCACCTTTTCTGTTTTTATGAGGAGGGGCATCGTTACTCTTTCTGGTTACTTCCTGCTGGTCGGGGGTGTTGTGGGGGTAAGGTAGTGGAAGGGTGCAGAACCAGCCAGAGCAGGGCCCAAAGGTAGGCGCTGAAGGTGTAGATTTCCGCAGGTGAGAGTTCCATGAAGGTTCCTTGTAAGTGTAGAACAGCGACTTGTTCTGGCCAGTCTTCTAATGAGCTCAAGGATGGTAGTAACCAGCTGTCCTGGAGCAGGCTGTAGAGGTAGACAGAAAACCTGGAAGAGAGCATATCTAAAAGAAAAGTTAAGTGCTGATATACTTTTATAACAATTGATGTGCTAGAGAGTGAAGTCCAGGTGGACCCT
>NW_007191057.1:0-540 GCF_000164805.1 Carlito syrichta
GATAGAGAGTTGACTTAAGAATGTAGCTTCCTAACTAGCCAGCTGTCAAGCCAGCTGAATAACTAGCTAAGTTAACTAGCTAGCCAGCTAGATAGCTGACTGAACTAACTGCCTACGTACCTAGCTAGCCAGATGGATAGCCAGCTCACTTATTTAGCTAGCTACCTACATAGCCTGCTGGCTTGCCAGGAGACTGAACTACTTAGCTACCTAGCTAAACAGCTGGCTATTGACTTGACTTCACTAGGTTATTTAACTAACTAGTTAACTGGTTAGTCAGCTGATTTAACTAACTAGCAACCTAGCTAGGCAGCTGGTTCACCAGCTGACTTAACTCATTGACAACTAGCTAGCATGCTGACTTAATTAGCTGACTTAACCAGCTAGCTACCAAGCTAGTCAGCTGATTTAACTAGCTAGCTTAACTAGCTAGCTACATAGCAAGCTATCTAGCTAGCCACCTGACTTAACTAGCTGACATAACTAGCTAGCTACCTGACATAACTAGCTGTCTTATGTAGCTTGCTTCCTAGCTAGCCA
>NW_007191058.1:0-632 GCF_000164805.1 Carlito syrichta
GCCAGGTGGCTGGCTGGACAGTCAGATAGCCAGCCGCATGAAATAGCCAGCCACCCTGATTGACAGCTTGCTAGGAAGCCAGCTTAACTACCTGGCCACCTACCTTACAAGCCTGCTATCCAGCCAGCTTAATGTGCAGCCACCAAGCTAGCCATCTGGCTAACTAGCTGACTTAACTAGCAGAATTAACTACATAGACATCCAGTTAGCCGGCTGGCTTAACGAGCTAGTCACCTAGCTAGCCAGCCAGTTAGCCAGGTCACTTAACACACTGACTTAACTAGCTAGCCAGTCAGCTAGACAGCTGACTTAATTAGTTATCTACCTACCTCGCAAGGTGGCTATCCAGCTGACTTAACTAGCTGACTTAACCAACTAGCCAGCTGGCTAGACAGCTGAGTTAACTATGTAGCTACCTAGCAAGCCAGTTGGCTAGCCACTTGAATTAACTAACTGACTTAACCAGCTAGCAAGCTGTCTAGGCAACTGACTCAACTACCTGATTTAAGCAATTAACCAGCTGACTAGCCAGTTTACATAACTAGCTGACATCCTTAGCTAGTCAGGTGACAAGCCTGCTGACTTAAATAGCTAGCTACCTATATATCCCACTGGCTTGCTAGCTGACTTGA
>NW_007191059.1:0-770 GCF_000164805.1 Carlito syrichta
CCCAAGACATAGAAGACAAAAAGATAATACAAAAAAATCAATGAAACAAAAAGCTGGTTCTTCAAAAGGATAAACAAGATTGATGGTCCCCTAGCTAGACTGACCAAGTAAAAACAAGAAAAAAATCAAATAAGCACAATCAGAAACACAAAAATGAAGTCACATCTGACCCTGAAGAAATACAAACGATCATTAGAGACTACTACATACACTTCTATGGAAACAAACTTGAAAACCTTAAGGAAATGGAGGACTTTCTGACACCAAACAACCTACCTAGATTGGAACAAGAAGAAATTGAGACCCTAAATAGACCAATAACAATAAGGAAATCGACTACATAATAAAAAACTTCCTACAAAACAAAGCCCTAATCCAGATGGCTTTCCAGCAGAATTCTACAAGACATTTAAGGAGGAGCTGACACCAATCCTACTGAAGGTATTCCAGGCTATTGAAAAAGATGGAACTCTCCCGAAATCATTTTACGAAGCCAACATCACATTGATACCCAAGCCAGGTAAAGATCCAACAAAGAAAGAGAACTACAGGCCAATATCTTTGATGAACATAGATGCTAAAGTTCTCAGCAAGATCCTAGCAAACCGAATTCAGCAATGCATCTCAAAAATCATCCATCATGATCAAGTATGCTTCATTCCTGGGATGCAAGGCTGGTTCACATTCGTAAAACCATAAATGGAATTAATACATCAACAGATGTCACAACAAAACCACATGATTATATCATTAGATGCAGAAAAAGCTTT
>NW_007191060.1:0-2646 GCF_000164805.1 Carlito syrichta
CATTGCATATCCTTCCTCACCTTTCCATTCCTCTCAATTCCATTCAATTCCATCCATTCCATTCCTCGACATTCCATTCCATTCAACTCCATTCCTCTCAATTCCATTCCATTCCATTCCATTCGTTTCCATTCCTTTCCTCTCATTCCATTCCCTCGAATCCAACCCATTCCATTCCTCTCATTCTATTACATTCCATTCCATTCCTTTCCTCTCCATTCCATTCCTCTCCACTCCATTCCATTCCCTTCCATTCCATTCCACTCCATTCCAATCCATTCCGTTCCTCTCCATTAGATTCCAATCCAATAATTCCACTGCATTTCATTTCACTCCACTCCATACCATTACATTCCTCTCCATTCCATTCATTCTGTTCCATTCATATCCATTCCTGTCCATTCAATTCCATACCATTCCATTCCACTCCATTCCAATCCATTCCGTTCCTCTCTATTAGATTCCAATCCATTACATTCCACTGCATTTCATTTCACTCCACTCCATACCATTACATTCCTCTCCATTCCATTCATTCTGTTCCATTCATATCCATTCCTGTCCATTCAATTCCATTCCATTCCCTTCAATTATAATCCATTCTTCCCCATTCCCTTGTATTCCATCCTCTCCATTCCATTCTAATCCATTCTTCTCCATTCCATTCCATTCCCCTCCATTGCATTACATTCCTCTCCTTTCCATTCCATTCCCCTTCATTCAATGACATTCCATCGTTCTCCATTCCTTTCCTTTCCATTTCACTCAATTCCATTCCACTCCATTTGATTCTATTCCTCTCCATCCCATTCCATTATTCTCCTTTCCATCCATTCCTCTCCATTCCATTCCATTCCATTCAATTTTTCTCCATTCTCTCCATTCCATTCCATTCCACTGCGTTCCATTCCATTCTATTCCATTCAATACCTTTCTGCTTCATTCCTTTCCTCTCCATTAGACTCCCCTCCATTTCTCCCATTCTATTTCTCTCCAATCCATTCCATTACTAAACTTTCCATTTCTCTCCGTTCTATTCCACTCCATTTCTTTCCGATCCAGTCCTCTCCATTCCATTCCTCTCCTTTTAATTCCATTCCATTCCATTCCACTCCATTCCATTCCATTCCACTCCACTCCATTCCCTGCCAATCAATTCCATTCCTTTCCTCTCTATTCCATTTCACTACTCACCATTTCATTCCAATCCATTCCGTTTCATTCCATTCCACTCCATTCTATTGCTCTCGTTTCCATTTCTTTTCATTCCTTTCCATTCTAATTCAAGCCCTTCCATTCCTCTCCATTCCATTGCATTCAATTCTTCTCCATTCCATTCCATTTCATTCCATTGCATTTCATTCCATTCCATTCCTCTCCATTCCATTCCATTCCATTCCTTTCCATTCCATATCTCTCCATTCCATTGCATTACTCTACATTCCATTCCAATCCACATCCTTCCATTCCATTTCATTCCATTCCATTCATGTCCATTTCATTCCATTTCTTTCCATTCTGTTCCTCTCCAATCCATTCCATTCCGTTCCATTATACTACATTCCATTCCTCTCCATTCCATTCCTTTCCACTCCCTTCCATTTCATTTCATTGCATTAATTCATATCTATTCCATTCTATTCCATTCCTCTCCATTCCATTCCATTCCCTTTCGAATTCACTCTCCTCTATTCCTTAGACTCCATTCCATTCCACTGCATTCCAATCCACTCCATTCATCTCCATTCCATTCCACTTCATTGCAGTCCCCTCAACTCCATTCCATTCCATTTCATTCCATTCCATTCCTTTCCACTCCAATCCATTTCTCGCCATTCCTCTCCATTCCATTCCATAACTATCCATTCCATTCCACTTCATCCCAGTCCTTTCAATCCATTCCATTCCATTTCATTCCGTTCTATTGCTATCCACAACATTCCATTTCTCTCCATTCCTTTCCATTCCATTACCCTCCATTCCATTCTATTACTCTCCCTTCCATTCCATTCCACTCCATTCCATTCCATTCAACTCCACTCAACTCCATTCCACTCCATTCCATTCCATTTCTCTCTATTCCATTTCATTTCATTGTATTCCATTCTTCTCCATTCCATTGCATTCCAATCCTATCCACTACATTCATCTCCATTCCATTCGTCTCCATTCCATTCGATTCCTCTCCATTCCATTCCATTTCATTCCATTCCTTTCCTTTCATTCCTCTCCATTCAATGCTATTCCATTCCTTTCCATTTCATTCAATTCCATTCCTCTCCATTCCATTCCATTCCTATCCATTCCATTCTATTCCATTGCTACCCATTCCCTAACGCTCCATTTCATTCTATTGTATTACTCTCCATTCCATTCCATTCCATTCGCTCTATTCCACCCCATTCCATTCCTCTACATTCCATTCTATTCCATTCCACTCCATTCCATTCCACTCCATTCCTTTCCATTCCATTCCTCTCCGTTGCACTCCCTTCCATTCCACTCCTCTCCATTCCATTCAATTTCTCTCCATTCCATTCCTCTCTATTTCATTCCATTCCATTTCATTCCCTTCCATTCCACTCCATTAAATTCCTCTCCATTCCACTCTTTTACATTCCATTCCAAACCTCTCCATTCGCTACC
>NW_007191061.1:0-347 GCF_000164805.1 Carlito syrichta
CATTCCATTCTATTCAGTTCCATTCCTTTCCATTTAATTCCATTCCATGCCATTCCATTCTTCTCCAGTCTATTCCTCCCCATTCTATTCCATTCCTCTCGATTCCAATCCTTTCTAGTCTATTGCATTCCATTGCAATCCTCCCCATTCAATTCCTTTCCATTCCTACCAATTCCACTTCTTTACTCTCCATTTCATTCCGCTCAGTTCCATTCCATTCCATTCCACTCCACTCCATTCCATTTCCTTTCACTCTATTGCATTCCATTCCTTTCAATTCCATTCCGTTCCACTCCATTCCATTCCACTCCTCTCCATTCTATTACATTCCCCTCAATTCTATTTAT
>NW_007191062.1:0-530 GCF_000164805.1 Carlito syrichta
TGTCACCCCACCCCCACCAGAAATGGGCAGTCTTTCTTCCTGTAATTGCAGGAGTCTCTCCTGCCTCTGCTCTGGCAGCAGCAGGCTTAGGCAGCAGGACTCTAGCATACAGCATTACCTCCTTCCAAGACCTCCCCAATAAACTACAACTTGCATTAGAGGCTTCAGCAACGTCCCTAGCCTCCTTACAGCACCAAATCACCTCATTAGCCCAGGTCACCTTACAAAACCGATGAGCCTTAGGTCTTCTAACGGCTGACAAGGGAGGCACTTGCCTCTTTCTCGGAGAGGAATGCTGTTATTACATCAACGAAACTGGCCTAGTAGAAGAAAACCTAAACATCCTCAATCATCTAAGCGATGAATTAAAATGGCACCGCCAACAGCCGGACTCGTCTCCTTTCACCTGGTTACAACACCCTCTTGTCACCTGGCTGGCCCCACTCCTAGGCCCTGTCATTCTAAGTTGTGTTTTTTGTTTAATAGCCCCATGTATCTTTAAATTTCTCCAACAATGCTTAATTGAACTC
>NW_007191063.1:0-319 GCF_000164805.1 Carlito syrichta
ATTTGTCAAAGAAAGCAATGGATCAAGCATCACCTACATCAGTGGTCCTGAACCTTTTTGCCATCAGGGAGAGCCTTCATGGAAGACATTTTTTCTCCATCCTCCTTGGTGCAGGCTCCGCAGGTAGGACAGGGGGTGTTGACACCCTTGGGGTGCTTTTACTCTTGTGGAGCACTAGGGAGGAAGGCTGGGCTGCTGTTACCGCCCACAGGTATCCCATCAAACGTGAGTGACAGATAAAAAGACTCCTTCTTATTCTTGTCTAGAGCAGGCAGCACCAAACCTTAATAGAAGCCCAGCCTTCAGTGTTACATGCCAG
>NW_007191064.1:0-733 GCF_000164805.1 Carlito syrichta
AAATGAAATGAAGAAACATCTTACCAAAATCTCTGGGACGCATGAAAGCTGTAGTAAGAGGGGAATTCATATCCCTACAAATGCACATGAAGAAAATGGAAGGATCACAAATTATCAGACTAAGAATCCACCTAAAGAAGTTGGGAAAGCAAGACCACAAAAACCCTAATTTCAGCAGAAGAATCCAGATCACCAAAATAAAAGCCCAAATTCAGGACATAGAGGACAAAAAGATAATACAAAAAATCAATGAAATAAAAAGCTGGTTCTTTGAAAGGATAAACAAGATCGATAGTCCCCTAGCTAGACTGAAAAAGAAAAAGAGAGAAAAAACCAAAATAAACACAATCAGAAACAAAAAAGATGAAGTCACATCTGATCCTGAAGAAATACAAAAGATCATTAGAGACTACTATGTACACTTGTATGGAAACAAACTTGAAAACCTTAGGGAAATGGAGGACTTTCTGTCATCACACAACCTGTCTAGGTTGAAACAAGAAGAAATTGAGACCCTAAATAAACCAATAACAATCAAGGAAATTGACCACGTAATAAGAAAACTACCTACAAAAAAAAGCCCTGGCCCAGATGGCTTCCCAGCAGAATTCTACAAGACATTTAAGGAGGAGCTTACACCAATCCTACTGAAGGTATTCCAGGTGATTGAGAAAGATGGAACTCTCCCCAAATCATTTTATGATGCCAACATCACATTGATACCCAAGCCAGG
>NW_007191065.1:0-733 GCF_000164805.1 Carlito syrichta
CACTTGTACTTTACTTATATACATTTGTTTATTATTACTTGAGCTTTCTACATTTCTATAAGGAAAAGAAAAGTGTGACTAAGTTCAGGCTTTATTTCAGTATTCTTAACCTTTAAGGAAAACTTTAGAGAGAGGTGCAGCAAAGGTGGCAAGAAGGAAGGATTTTTAATCATCATAATTATTGTTAGCATTGTTTGATATAATCAATTATATTGCCGGTCTTTTTTTATCAGGCTTATTAAAGCCTAACAAGTGTTTTTAGCATTTTTAACAGCCAATTGTTTTACTAAAATTTTTGCTGCCTCTTTGCTAGTAATTACTCATTTGATGGTGGTGGTTATTTTAGAAATGAAATCCTCATAATTTTTATCTGCCTTTTGCTTAATCTTAGACAAAGAAAGAGTTTAAGTGGAATTAGCAGGCAACTTTCTGTACAAAATCTAGAAAAGAATTTACTTTATCTTTACTTATCTTAACACCTTTATGCTTTAACGCTTTACACATGATTCGAATATAGGCTCGTCTCTCTTTGGAGCCACAGTTCCCCATAACTGTAACAACAAAACACCAATATACACAATATACAATAATATCTCTACAAAAACTAAATCGCTCTTTTTACGGCGATAACCAGTCGCACAGTCCGTCGGCGACACTATACAACTAACCTACTTGCCTATCAACCTGCGCACTCCGGGGGGCCTGCAGCACCCTAAGCAAGGTCTGTCCAGAA
>NW_007191066.1:0-662 GCF_000164805.1 Carlito syrichta
CGTGGCAAGAAGGAAGGATTTTTAATCATCATAATTATTGTTAGCATTGTTTGATATAATCAATTATATTGCCGGTCTTTTTTTATCAGGCTTATTAAAGCCTAACAAGTGTTTTTAGCATTTTTAACAGTCAATTGTTTTACTAAAATTTTTGCTGCCTCTTTGCTAGTAATTACTCATTTGATGGTGGTGGTTATTTTAGAAATGAAATCCTCATAATTTTTATCTGCCTTTTGCTTAATCTTAGACAAAGAAAGAGTTTAAGTAGAATTAGCAGGCAACTTTCTGTACAAAATCTAGAAAAGAATTTACTTTATCTTTACTTATCTTAACACCTTTATGCTTTAACGCTTTACACATGATTCGAATATAGGCTCGTCTCTCTTTGGAGCCGCAGTTCCCCATAACTGTAACAACAAAACACCAATATACACAATATACAATAATATCTCTACAAAAACTAAATCGCTCTTTTTACGGCGATAACCAGTCGCACAGTCCGTCGGCGACACTATACAACTAACCTACTTGCCTATCAACCCACGCACTCCGGGGGGCCTGCAGCACCCTAAGGCAAGGTCTGTCCAGAAACGAGATGAATGAACAAACGGGAAACATATATATATATACATTACCGGAGTCAGGTCCTTGGGTTCGGGCGC
>NW_007191067.1:0-434 GCF_000164805.1 Carlito syrichta
TTGGGGTAGGGGGCCAGTCCATCACTCCACGCATAACTCCTGCAGTTACATGCATTTTTGTAAACGTCCACTTCACTCATTCCTTTTTGGTACTGCCTCAATATCCCGTACCTCTCATGGGCAGGGACATTCTAGCCAAATTCCAGGCTTCCATCACCTTTAACCCAAGTGCAGCCCTTACCAACCCATTCCCAACAAACTCCTTTTTAGCACTTCTCACTACTGAAGAGTCCCCAATGGACTCACTTCCTCCTTTACCCTCTTCTGTAGTAAATCCCCAAGTATGGGATGTAAACTCCTCCTCCCTAGCGCACTGTTCCCCAGTTCACATTCAGCTCAAAAACCCCTCTGTCTACCCCAATCAACCGCAATACTCCCTTCCTACCTCCAGCCTCCTGGGACTTCAACCTGTCATCAACTCTTTATTACAGAAG
>NW_007191068.1:0-1112 GCF_000164805.1 Carlito syrichta
CTCCATTCCATACCATTCTGTTACTCTCCTTTCCATTCCATTGCAATCCAATCCTTTCCATTCCATTCTTTTTCCATTACTCTCCATTCCATTCCATTACTTTACTCTTCATGCTAGTCTATTCCATTCTATTCTGTTACTCTCTATTCCATTCCTTTCTGTTACTCTCTATTCCATTCCCTTCCATTCCATTCCATTCTGTTACTCTCCATTCCTTTCTATTCCATTCCGCTATTCTCCATGCCATTCCATTCCATTCTATTACTCTCAATTCTATTCCATTCCATTCCATTCCGTTCCATTTCACTTCTCCATTCCATTCCATTCCTTTCCTCTCCACTCCATTCCAATCCATTCCATTCCATTCCAATCCATTCCATTCCGTTACTCTCCACTCCTTTCCATTCCATTCCATTCTACTACTCTCCCTTCCATTGCATTCTATTCCATTTCAATCCGTTACTCTCCTTTCCAATCGATTACATTCCATTCCATTCTGTTACTCTCCATTCCGTTCCATTCTGTTACTCTCCATTCAATTCCATTCCATTGCATTCCATTCAATTCCATTCCTTTACTCTCCATTCCATTCCATTCCATTCTGTAACTCTATATTGTATGCCATTCCATTCCATTCCATTACTCGCCTTTCCATTCCACACCATTCCATTCCTTTCCATTCCATTCTGCAACTCTCAATTTCATTCCATTCCAATCCATTCCATTCCATACCAATTCTATTCTGTTACTCTCCACTCCTTTCCATTCCATTCCATTCCATTCGAATCCATTCCATTCTTCTACACTCCATTCCATTCCATTCCACTGCATTACGTTACTCCCCATTCCATTGTATTGCATTCCATTCCATTCCGTTACTATCCATTCCATTCTTATTGCATCCAGCTACTCTCCAATCCATTCCTTTCCATTCCATTCCATTCCATTTCGTTACTCTTCATTCTATTCCATTCAATTCCATTCTGTTACTCTCCATTCTATTTCATTCCATACCATTCCGTTACTTTCCATTCCATTCCCTTCCATTTCATTCCTTTCTGTTGCTTTCCATTCCTTTCCATTCCATTCCGTTATTCTCTATTCCATTTCTA
>NW_007191069.1:0-702 GCF_000164805.1 Carlito syrichta
TGTCATACAAACAAAAATAAAAACATATAGTGATGCTAACATACCAGCTATCCAACCACCTTATAAGTGTGCTGTTCCTCTATACAAAGACATGGTTCACAGACAGAATAAAAGAGAAGAAAAGGAAAAGGAAAAGAGAAAAAAGGGAACAATACAGTAGGAATAGAATTAAGTCATTAAACTAATAGAATCAATGAAGCACACTCTGAGACATTTCGTTTAAGTCCAATGTCCTTTCAGGTCTGATTTCTCGTTTTTTTTTTTTTTCAAGCTGGTAAATTAGTTTGCAGTTAGGGTCAGTTCCCCTGATCTGCTGTGAAGGACAGTTCAGAATAACCTCGGTTCAGAAGTTTGGTCTATGTCTTTATCAAGGTTGTTTCTCCCGTTTCGGTGTTGTTACCTTGAATCGCCAGCAGGTGGTGCTATCTCATCTGCTCGCCCCAGAGGGGGTGGGGCCTGACAGGAACAAGATGGCTGCCTGCCTCCGAGCAGGCAACAGGAGCCCCACGCCAGGTGGGCAGGACAGTCTCCGTCGCAGGAGCGGTGGCAGCGATCCCAGCAGATCTTCCCTGAAGCGGTTTGATGTGGATCTCCTCCGGCCGGGTTGTGATGAGCTACCCGTGCCAGAGGCCGCGGCGGGAGCGCTGGTGGGGGGAGGGGCTGCGGCAGCGGCGGGAGAGTGCAATACAGTAAAACTGTCCA
>NW_007191070.1:0-741 GCF_000164805.1 Carlito syrichta
TTTTTTTTTTTGAGTGGAGTCTCACTCTGTCACCCAGACTGGAGTGCAGTGGCCACTCCTGGCCACCGCAGGCTCAACCCGCTGGGCTCTGATGATCCTTCCGCCTCAGACTTCGAAGTAGACAGAATCACAGGCATGTGCTACCACACCCGGCTGACTTTTTATTTCTTTTTTTATTAATTATTATTTTTGATTATGGTTTTGCGGGGTACAGTTAAGGGTTAAGTGTACAATTACGTTTCATTCAGGCACCCTGTTGATAAGAGATGTTTTCAGATCCCCAGACAGATATTTGCTACTGTTAATCCCACCCCCCTTCCCCCCATAGTTTCCCAGTACCGTCAGTCATTTTCTGATAGTATTACATAGGATGCTCAAGGTTCATTATATGAGTGAGAACATGTGATACTCGGATCTTTGTTTCTGTGAGAGGTCACTCATTATTATAGACTCTAGTTCCATCCAGGTTGCTGCGAAATTCGTGATTTTGTTCTTTTTTATGGCTGCATAGTATTCCATCGTGTACATGTACCACATTTTTAAAATCCAGTCCCCTTTTGATGGGCAGCATGGTTGTTTCCAGGTTCTTGCTATGGTGAACAACGCTGTGATAAACATACATGTTGCAGGTATCTTTTTTATAGAGTGATTTGTGTTCTTCAGGGTATATTCCCAGTAGGGGGATTGAGGGGTCATATGGAAGGTCAATTTTTAGAACTTTTAGGAACTGCTACACTGCTT
>NW_007191071.1:0-343 GCF_000164805.1 Carlito syrichta
ATGGAATGGAGAGTAACGGAGGGGAAAGGAATGGAATGGAAAGAAGAGTAACTAAATGGACTTAAGTGGAATGGAATGGACTAGAATGAAATGGAGATTAATGGAATGGAATGGAATGGAATGTAGTGTAATGGAATGCAATGGAAAGTAGAGGATTGGAATGGAAAGGTATGGAATGGAATGGATTGTAATGGACTGGAGAGTAACGAAATAGAATGGAGACCAATGGAATGGAATGAAATACAATGGAAAGGAATGGAAAGGAATGAAATGGATTGTAACGGAATGGAGTGGAATTGGATGGAATGGAAGAGAATGGAAGGGAGAGTAATGGATTGGAATA
>NW_007191072.1:0-1727 GCF_000164805.1 Carlito syrichta
TTCCATTCCATTCTATTCCATTCCATTTTACTGTATCATATGCCTCTCCATTCCATACCACTGCATTTCATTCCACTCCAATCCCTTCTTTCCGTTTCATTGCATTCTTTTCTTTTCTACTCCAATCCTCTCTTTTCTATTTCTCTCCATTCTATTTCTCTACATTCCATTACTCTCCATGCTATTCTTCTCCATTCCATTCCATTCCCATCCATTCCATTCCATGCCATTCCTCTTCATTCCTTTCCATTCCATTCCTCTCCATTCCATTACATTCCATTGCTTTCCATTGCATTCCTGTCCATTCAGCATTTCAATTCATTCCTCTTCATTATATTCCAATTCTTTCCATTCCATTCCACTTTTCTGCATTCCATTCTCTTCCTTTTCTCTCCATTTCATTCTTTTCCATTCCATTCCTTTATATTCCATTCCATCTTTTTCAATTCCTTTTCATTCCTTACCTTTGGATTCCTCTACATTCCATTCCATTCCACTCCTTTCCATTCCTCTCCATTCCATTCCACTACACTACTTCCCTGTGTATTCCTTTCTTCTCCATTCCATTCAATTGTATTCCTTTCAACTCCAGTCCTCTCCATTCTATTCCCATCCATTCTTTTATTCTCCATTCTATTCATCTCCATTCCATTCCATTCCCAGGCATTCCATTCCATGCTATTACCCTCCATTCATTTCCATTCCACTCCATCCCATTCCATTGTATTCTTTCTCTCTCCATTCCTCTCCATTCCATTCCTCTCCATTTAATTTCTATCTATTTCATTCCTCTCCATTCCATTTGTCTTTATTCAATTGCACTCCATTTCATTCCATTCGTCTCCATTGCTCTCCAAGCTATTTCTTACCTTTCCATTCTTCACCGAGCTATTTCACTCCATTCCATTCCTCTCCATTCCATTAATCTGCATTCATTGCATTCCATTCCATTCCATTCCATTCTTCTCCATTCCTTTCCATTCCATTCCTATATAGTCCATTCCTCTCCATTTCAATGCATTCCACTCTATTCCATTCCTCTCCATTTCAATGCATTCCACTCTATTCCATTCCATTCATTCCTGTCGATGCCATTCCATTCCATTCGATTCAATTCCTTTTCTCTCCTTTCTTTTTCTCTCTATTCCATTTCTCTCCATTTCATTTATTTCCATTCTATTCCTCTCCAATTCATTCCATTCCATTCCTTTCCTTTCTATTCCTCTTCATTTCACTCCATTCCATTCATCTCAATTCCATTTCACTATATTTTATTCAATTCCGTTCCATTCCATGCCTTTTAATTCATCTCCATTTCTTTCTTCTCCATTCCATTTTATTCTGCACCATCGCAATACTTTCCTCTCCATTCGATTCCATACCGTTCCACTCAATTCCAATCCATTTCATCCCATTCCATTACTCTCCATTCCATTCCTAACCATTCCATTCCATTCCTATATTCCATTGCATTCGTTCCTTTCCGTCCCATTCCTCTCCATTCCATTCTATTCTATTCCATTCCATACCATTCCACTCCATTTCATTCCAGTCCAATCCATTCCTCTCCATTACATTCCATTCCAATCCATGCCTTCTCACTTCATTCCATTACTCCCCATTCCATGCCATTACTCTCCATACATTATTCTCCATTAAATTCCATTTCATTCCATTCCTCTCCATTCCTGTCATTTCATTTTATTCCATTACTCACTATTCCTTTC
>NW_007191073.1:0-737 GCF_000164805.1 Carlito syrichta
CATTCCATTTCAATAATATTCTCTCCATTCCATTCGTTTCCATTCCATTCCTCTAAGTTCCATTCAATCTTTTTCAATTCCTTACCAATGGATTTGATTACATTGGATTCCATTCCACTCCATTCCATTCCTTTCCATTCCATTCCTAACCATTCCATTCCTATCAATTCCATTAGATTGTATAATTTCGACTGCATTCTGCTCCATTTAATTTCCTTCCATTTCATTCGTATCCACTCAATTTCTCTCCATTCCCTTCCTCTCCATTCCATTCTCTTCATTCCATTGCACTCCATTCTATTCCATTCCTCTCCATTACTCTCCCATCAACTTCACTGCATTTCATTCCTCTCCATTCCATTCCATTCAAGTCTATTCCAATGCACTCCTTTCCTTTCCTCTCCATTCAATTCCTCAGCATTCCATTCCTTTCCTCTGCATTCCATTCCATTCCTTTCCTTTCCATTCCATCCCTTTCCTTACCATTTCACTCGCTTCCATTCAATTTCTTTACACTCAACTACATTCCTCTCCATTCCATTCCTCTCCATTCCATTGCAATTCATTCCTCTCTATTCCATTCCATACCATTCCATTTTACTCCCTTCCATTCCTCTCCATTCCATACCTCTCCATTCCATTACTACCACTCCTTCTTTTCCATTCCTTTCTTCTCCTTTGCGTTCCATTCTATTCCTTTCTACTACAATCCTCTGCCTTCTATTATCCATTCTATT
>NW_007191074.1:0-403 GCF_000164805.1 Carlito syrichta
TTCCATTCTGTTCCTCTCCATTCCATTTTATTCCATTCCATTCCGTTACTCTCCATTCCATTCCCTTCCATTCCATTCCATTCCGTTATTCTTTCAAATCGATTCTGTTATTCTCCATTCCATTCTATACCATTCCAATCCGTTACTCTCCCTCCTTGGAATTCCATTCCAATCCTCTTCGTACTATCCATTCCTTTCCATTCCATTCCATTCCGTTATTCTCCATTCCAATCCATTCCATTCCGATACTCCCCATTCCATTCCATTTCCTTTCATTCCACTACTCTCCATTCCATTCCATTCCATTCAGTTCCGTTATTTTCCTTTCCATTCCATTCCATTCGATTCCATTCCATTCCATTGCGTTACTGTCCATTCCATTCCATTCCATTAAATTCAATTA
>NW_007191075.1:0-850 GCF_000164805.1 Carlito syrichta
ACAGGGTGCCTGAATGAAACGTAATTGTACTCCTAACCCTTAACTGTACCCCACAAAACCATAATAAAAATATTGATAAATAAAAAAATAAAAATTAAAAAATTAAAAAAAAACAAAAAAAGACAAATAAGCAACAAACAAAAGAAAGCTGGAAAAGCAAGACCACAAAAACCTTAATTTCAACAGAAGTATCCAGATCACCAAAATAAAAGCCCAAATCCAGGACATAGAAGACAAAAAGATAATACAAAAAATCAATGAAACCAAAAGCTGGTTCTTCAAAAGGATAAACAAGATCAATGGTCCCCTAGCTAGACTGACCAGGAAAACGAGAGAAAAAGTCCAAATAAACACAATCAGAAACACAAAAGATGAAGTCACATCTTATCTTAAAGCAATACAAAGGATCACTAGAGACTACTATGTACACTTGTATGGAAACAAACTTGAAAACCTTTCGGAAATGGAGAACTTTCTGTCATCACACAACCTGCCTAGGTTGAAACAAGAAGAAATTGAGACCCTCAATAGACCAATAACAATCAAGTAAATTGACTACGTAATAAGAAAACTATCTACCCAAAAAAAGCCCTGGACCAATAGCTTTCCAGCTGAAATCTACAAGACATTTAAGGAGGAGCTTATACCAATCCTACTGAAGGTATTCCAGGCGATTGAGAAAGACGGAACTCTATCCAAATCATTTTATGAGGCTAACATCACATTGATACCTAAGCCAGGTAAAACCCAACAAAGAAAGAGAACTACAGGCCAATATCTTTGATGAACATAGATGCTAAATTCTCACAGATCCTAGCAAACCGGATTCACAACACATCTCAAAATCATC
>NW_007191076.1:0-2835 GCF_000164805.1 Carlito syrichta
AAGGTCCACTATATGACTGAGAATATGTGATACTCAGATCTTTGTTTCTGTGAGAGGTCACTCAGTATTATAGTATTATAGACTCTAGCTCCATCCAGGTTGCTGCAAGATTCATGATTTTGTTCTTTTTTGTGGCTGAATAGCATTCCATCATGTATATGTACCACATTTTTAAAATCCAGTCCTCTTTATAGAGTGATTTGAGTTCTTCAGGGTATATTCCAAGTGGGGGTATTGCAGGGTCATATGGGAGGTTGATGTTTAGAGCTTTTAGGAATCGGCACACTGTTTTCCACAGAGGTTGCACTATTTTACACTCCCACCAACAGTGTAGGAGTGTTCCCTTTTTGCCACATCCTCTCCAACAACTATTATTTTCTGCGTTATTGATAACTGACATTCTGACTAGAATTAGGTGGTTTCTCAGTGTGGTTTTGATTTGCATCTCCCTGATGATTAGTGAGGTTGAGCATTTCTTCATGTGTCTGTTGGCTGCTCAGATGTCTTCCTTTGTGAATTGTCTGTTCATATGTTTTTCCCATTTTATAATGGAGTTGTTTGTTTTTTTCTTTTCAGCACGTTTGAGTTCCTTGTAGATCCAAGATGTTAAGCCTTTGTCAGACCTGGAGTTGGAAAATACTTTTTCCCAGTCTGTAGGCAGACTCCCTGATCTCTTTATGGTTTCTCTGGATTTGCAGAAGTGTGTCAGTTTAATGAGGTCCCACTTGTCTATCTTATCCCTTATGGCCTGTGGGTTTTGAGTTTTGTTCAGGAATTGGATGCCAGTTCCAATTTCCATGAGGGTATGTCCTTGATTTTCTAAGGTTCTTATGGTTTGAGGTTTTACATTTAGGTCTCTGATTCACTTGGAGTTAATTTTTGTGTATGAGGATAGGTAGGGGCCCTGTTTCAATCTTCTGCATGTGGTCAGCCAGTTTTCTCAGCACAATTTACTGAATAGGTTCCCCTCCCCCCAGTGATAGGTGATGGAGGTTTTGTTGAAGATGAGTTGGTTGAGAAATTGAGGTTTTGCTTCTGGAATCTCAATTCTATTCCATTGATCTATATGCCTGTTCCTATACCAATACCAAGCTGTTTTGATGATTGTAGCTTTATAGTAAAGTTTGAAGTCTGGTAATGGGATACCACCTGCTTTGCTTTTTTTTTTGTGCTGAGGATTGTTCTGGCTATTGTTGGTCATTTGTGTTTCCATATGAATTCCTGTGTTGTTATTTCTAGGTCTGAGAAGAATGTTGCTGATAATTTGATAGGTATTGCATTGAATCTTTAGATTGCCTTAGGTAAGATGGACATCTTCACAATGTTGATTCTTCCAATCCATGAGAATGAGATGTTTTTCCACTTGTTTGTGTCATCTTTGATTTCTTTGCGCAGTGTTTTGTCGTTTTCATTGTAAAGGTCTTTCACGTCTCTGGTTAGGAATTTGCCAAGGTATTTCATTTTTTTTGTGCGTATTGTGAATGGAATTGTGGTTTTTATTTGGGTTTCTGTTTGTTTATTATTGGTGTAAAGAAATGCGATTGTCTTTTGCACATTTATTTTATATCCTGAGGCTTTGCTGAAGGCCTTTATCAGTGTAAGTAGGTTTTTGACAGATTATCTTGGGTTTTCAAGGTACACGATCATGTCATCTGCAAAGAGAGATCATTTGACTTCTTCTTTTCCTATTTGGATACCCCTGGCTGCCTTCTCTTCTCTGATTGCTCTAGCCAGGACTTCCAATAATATATTGAACAGGATGAATGAGAGTGGGCATCCTTGTCTTGTTCCAGTTTTCAGGGGAAATGGTTCCAATTTTTGTCCGTTTAGGAGTATGATGGCTTTGGGTTTCTCATAGATGGCTTTTGTTACTTTGAGGTATGTTCCCCATATGCCTAGATGTTCGAGGTTTTTTATCAAGAAGGGGTGCTGGATTTTATCAAAATCTTTTTCTGCATCTAATGATATAATCATGTGGTTTTTGTTTTGACATCTGTGGATTTATTTAATTACAGTTATGGTTTTACAAATGTTGAACCTGCCTTGCATCCCAGGGATGAAGCCTACTTGGTCCTAATGGATGATTTTTGAGATGTATTGTTGAATCCAGTTTGCTAGGATTTTGTTGGGAATTTTAGTGTCTATGTTCATCAGAGATATTGGCCTGTAATTCTCTTTTTTTGTTGGATCTTTACCTGGCTTGGGTATCAATGCAATGTGATGTTAGCTTCATAAAATGATTTGGGGAGCATTTCATCTTTCTCAATCGTCTGAAATAGCTTCAGTAGGATTGGAATCAGTTCTTCCTTAAATGCCTTATAGAATTCTGCTGGAAAGTCATCTGGTCCAGGGCTTTTTTCTTGTAGGTAGTTTTCTTATTACATAGTCAATTTTCTTGATTGTTATTGGTCTATTTAGGGTCTCAATTTCTTCTTGTTTCAACCTAGGTAGGTTGTGTGATGACAGAAAGTCCTCTATTTCCTTGAGGTTTTGAAGTTTGTTTCCATACAAGTATACATAGTAGTCTCTGATGATCTTTTGTATTTCTTCAGGGTCAGATGTGACTTCATCTTTTGTGTTTCTGATTGTGCTTATTTGGGTTTTTTCTTTCTTTTTCTTGGTCAGTCTAGCTAGGGGACCATCGATCTTGTTTATCCTTTCAAATAACCAGTTTTTTGTTACATTCATTTTTTTGTATTGTCTTTTTTTCTTCTATGTTCTGGATTTGGGCTTTTATTTTGGTGATCTTGATTCTTCTGCTGAAATTAGGGTTTTTGTGGTCTTGCTTTTCTAACTTCCTTAGGTGGCTTGTTAGGCTGTTAATTTGTGATCCTG
>NW_007191076.1:2979-12334 GCF_000164805.1 Carlito syrichta
AGTGACCATGTCTTTGTGGGTTTTGGGAGGACCTTGTTGGTGTTAATGTTTATTTTTATTTCACTGTGGTCCAAGAAGGTGCATGGTAGAATTTCGCTCCTTTTAAATTTGCTTATACTTGATTTATGGTCAATTATGTGGTTGATCTTGGAATACGTTCCTTCAGTGATGAGTAAAATGTGTATTCTCTGGTCTTTGGATGGAGTGTTCTGTAGGTATCAATTAAGTTCTTTTGTTCCAGAGTCACATTGAGGTTCCAGATCTCATTGATGATTTTTTTGTCCCGATGATTTGCTAGGGTTGTGAGTAAGGTATTTAAGCCTCCAGTTATGATGGTGTTAGAGTCAATATCTTTCTTTAATTTTCCTAGGAGTTTCTTTATAAAAGTTGGTGCACCTAGGTTAGGTGCATATATGTTTAGGATAGTTATTTCCTGTTGATGGTGTGAACCTTTTATCATTATGTAGTGGCCTTCTGTATCTTTATTTAATTTTTGATAGCTTAAATGATATTTTGTCTGAAATTAGGATCACAACTCCTCCTTTCTTTTGTGTTCCATTCACCTGAAAATTTGTTTCCCATCCTCTTACTTTGAGTCTGTGCATGTCCTTTCTAGTGAGATGGGTCTCTTGAAGGCAGTATATTGTTGTCTGGTGATCTTTTATCCATTTTGCCATTCTATGTCTTTTCAGTGGTGCATTTAGTTCATTTACATTAAGGCTAATTATTGAAATGTGAGAGTTTGTCCCTATCATAGAGTTCTTATAGAGTTGTTCTTCCACTTGGTTCATTGTCTTTCTTTTGTTTTGGGGGTTGGTTCATGCGTATTTTTATTCTTTTCTTGTACTCTTGTGAAGAGCATTGTTCTTTTTTCCCCTTTTCTTCTGTGTTTAGTACTTTCCTGAGTGTTTCATGTAGAGGTGGTTTGGTGGCAGCATAAGTTCTTAGGGATTGGATATCTGGGAAAGATTTTAATTCTCCCTTGCTGATGAAGCTTAATCTGGCTGGGTAAGTTATTCTTGGTTGAAATTGTTTATCTTTTAGGACTTTAAAGATAGGCCTCCAAGCTCTCCTATCCTGCAGGGTTTCTGTAGATAAATCTGAAGCTATTTTAATTGTTTTTCCCTGGTAGGTGATCTGGCCTTTTTCTCTTGCTGCTTTTAGGATTTTTTCTTTTATGCCTACTTTGTTTAGGCAAATTATTATGTGTCTAGGAGTTGTTTTTCTCATTTGTTGTCTTGAAGGGTTTCTCTGAATCTCTTGTGTTTGAATTTTTGCATCATTGATTAGATAAGGGAAGTTTTCTTGAATGATTTCATGGAAGGTTTTCTCCAGTGTGGTCTCTGTCTCTCTTTCTGCCTCAGGAAGGCCAATTATTCTTAGGTTCTGTCTCTTGCAGTAATCTCTCATCTCTTGAAGGTTTTTTTCTGTCTTTTTGAGCTTGTTTTCTGTGTTTTTGAGAGTTTGGGTTAGTTCTATATTTTGGTCCTCAAGCTCTGAGATTCTTTCTTCTACTTGGGTAATTCTGCTTTCCATGCTTATCAGTTTGTTATTTATTTCATTCACAGTATTCCTTATTACTGTTATCTGAGATATCAGTTCCTTTCTTGTTTCTTCTTGAGTCCTCTCAATTCTTTTTAATATCTCCATTAATGTCTTGATATCTAGGTTTGTAATTTGAGACCCTTCATTCTGGTGGCTCTTCATTGTTTGCATTCCAAAGTCAGTTTTCTCAGTGTCTGCCTTCCTAGGAGTCTGGGAGAGACCCATATTCTTCTTTTGGTATTTCTTCATTTGTGTAGATTTTTCTCTCTTCTCTTAGTGGCTAAAGTCCCTTGAGCTCTAATCTCCAGCCTCTTCCCTCTGTTTTTGTTGCAGGCAGCTAGCCTGTTGCTTGGGAGATCTGTGACTTGTCTCTAATCAGCATAGGGGAGGGGCTTTTTCTCCTGTTTAACGATGTCATGGTGGGAACCGAGGTGGAAGCTCTGATATGTGGGCGGGGTGATGCAAATCTGCCTTGAAAAAGGTAGAGATGGTAGTTTTACTTTCACTTTTAGAAATGCTCATGTGGATCTCTAGGTGGGACCAGCTGCACAGCTGGGTGCTGGATCCGGGGTGCCACCAGCAGGCTGTGGTGGAGGATAGGGTCGGGGATTCCCTCCTCTGGAGCTGGAAGCCTCCGATCAGCACCTTACACGAGCTCCCTTACACAAGCTTGCGGTTGCACGCTGAGTGCCTCAGCCATGGTGGGCTCAGGACTCCAGATCTCCAAAGCTCCAGAGGGCAGATGGTGGCTCTGGGTCTCTCACAGGGCACTTCAGCCAGAAATAGGAACAGCATCTCTGAGGGGCAGGCGCCCAGAGCCTCCCAAGGTGACTGGCAGCTTGGTGCTGGGTGCTGGTCGTGACAATGTCACCAGGGAGGGAATTGGGATCTGGGATTTGGGATTCCCCAGCCAGCCATAGTTACATATAGTGCAGCAGCTGCAGCTGCAATATCTGGTCCTGTGTGGGACCAAAGATCCCTGGGCCTCGTACCAGTGTGGCTGGTGGTGGTTGGGGGGCTGCAGGAAGAAAAGTAAGAGTCTTTTTGGGAACTCTCACATTCAGAGAGTCTCACAGATCCACCTAAGCTGTCACCATCTTCAGGAGTCCCTCTCTCAATACTGTAAATGATCATTTACAAAGGGTCAATTTTACACTTAAAATCTTGAAAAAAGCCGGGCTCGGTGGCTCAGCCTGTAAAGCCGTGCCTTTGGGAGGCTGAGGTGAGTGGATTGCCTGAGTCTGCGGGTTCGAGATCCGCCTGGGCACAGAGACCTCATCTCTACAATAAATAAAAAAATCAGCTGGGCGCGGTAGCGCGCGCCTGTAATTCCGGCTACTCGGAAGGCTGAGGCGGAAGGATCGCTGGAGACCAGCAGGTCGAGGCTGTGGTGGCCGGGAGCAGCCACTGCACTCTAGTCTTGGCGACAGAGTGAGTCTCCAACTCAAAAAAAAATCTTGAAAAAATATTAATATAATAATAAATTAAAATATTTCATATGCAATGGGAATTTTAAAAAAATCAAATGGCTTTTGTGCATGTGAAAAAATAAAAATCTAACTTACTGTTTTAAAAATATAGAATAATAGCTTATGCATTTTTTATTGTCTCCTGCTCTTCAAAAATGAAGCAAAAACTTTTTTAATATTCTTCCTAAAAAAGACTTAATTCTTAGCCAGGTTCAGTGGCTCAGCCTGTAATCACATGACTTTGGGAGGCTGAAGTGAGTGGATTGCCTGAGCCCGCGGGTTCGAGACTGGCCTGGGCAGCAAAACCTCATCTCTACAATAAAATAAAAAAATTAGCTGGGCTTGGTAGCACGTGCCTGTAATTCTGGCTACTTGGAAGGCTGAGGCAGAAGGATTGCTGGAGCCCAGCAGGTCGAGGCTGCGGTGGCCGGGAGCGGCCACTGCACTCCAGTCTGGGTGACAGAGTGAGACTCCAACTCAAAAAATAAAAAATGAAAATAAAAATAAACTTAATTCTTATCACAAACTCTGCCAGTGAAGATAAAAAGGAGCTACATAATAATCTTGTATAATAATTTGCTACTTACTTTTGCATTCTTCTTCAAGATCAATCTACTGTTTATAGAAATATTGTCTATGAAATGTTGACCTTTACACAAAAGACTCACCCTAATCTTAAATGACACATGTGAGTGTGATCATCTTTCAATTCAATAAAACAATTTCATAGTATGTGACTGAGTGCCCAGGTGTTATCAGGCACTATTGGACATGCAAGGAAGTGTGAGGAAACCACTTTGTGAAGGAGTCAAAATTCATAAAACAGGTTGTATTTAGTGATTCAAATAGCACAATATCACATATAAACCTGTGTGGCATAGATATTAACTGCAATATAATTTTCAACATGAATGAATCCACATATTTTGTGAGGAAAATTTTCACCGAGAAGATGAGATTAGAGCGGTGAACTGAGAATGCTCAGAAGAGAATATAGAAGGGTGGAATAGATAAAATTTATAAGCAACAATAATTTTGAGGGTATGAAGATGGTATACTCTTGTTTAGTCTACAAGAAAACAATAGGAAGAAGATAAACAACCCTTCAGCACATTAATTTTTGCTCCAATTTAACCTACTAAAATGTGGCATTATACATCAACTTCAAAAAATGACTTTAGAAAATCTTCAAAATATCAAGTACTATAGAAAATCTTTTTGACGTCAAAATGGCTAGGATGTGTATTCAATAGTAAAATAGCAGGACCAAACTTATCATTTTTTCAGGATATTACTAATGTCACACAAGAAATTACCAATATAAAAGAAAAAATAGTAATAGTAAGCTTTTATTAAGCCATTAATATGTACCAAGTACCATACTAAGATCCTAACTTTCAAGGTTTCATTTAGCCTTTACCAAAAGTTAATATAATATACAATAGTACCTCTTCTAAAAATTTATTTATTTATATTAATAAATGAAAGGAAACTAAATTTTGGAATAATTGAATTTATTTTCATGGCTTGCACATCTTAAAACTGACATACAAACTATAGCTCTCTGACAAAACCCTGTGAGGTTAATTGTTCTATTAATCTTTGACCTTCAAAGCACCAAGTATCACTAAGCATCAGTTCACCTGCTACATTGTGGTGACTGCAGACACTAGTCATAGTTGCCTTTGCTACTATACAATTGATAAGCAATTAGTAATAATGAAATTACATGAAAATTATAAATTTCTATATTTAAATTGCACAAAGAATTATATTTGACTAGTAATAGCCAGTAGGATCAAGAATTCAGGGAAGTGGAGACTTGACTGTAAACTGTTACTAGTAATTAAACTTGATAAAACATATCCAGATGGAAATTTAATCTAAAACTTTAAAAAATGTGCATATCCTCTAATTCTGCAATTCTACTTTTGAAAATTTTTCATTACATAAAAGTAAATGAATTGAAGTTTGATTATTATAGTGAAAAATAAAAACATCTCAAATGTTTGCTAGTGAGAAGATTGGCTCAAAAGTATAATCTTTCAGTTGAGTGATATAATATTCAGTTATTTTGAGTTTATGCATAAGAATATTTGATAACATGATATATGTTAAAGAAAAATTAATACTTCCATGTGAGACTAGAGAATTTTTTCATTTTTGTATGTCATAAATTTTAACCAAATGTATACTTACTTTTCTTAATAAAGATGAACTACTAGCCGGGCTCGGTGGCTCAGCCTATAATCCCACACCTTTGGGAGGCTGAGGCGAGTGGATTGCTTGAGCCTGCGGGTTCAAGACCTGCCTGGGCAGATGAGACCTCATCTCTACAATAAAATTAAAAAATTAGCCGGGAGTGGTAGCATGCACCTGTAATTTCGGCTACTCGGAAGGCTGAGGTGGAAGGATCGCCGGAACCCAGCAGGTCGAGGCTGCGGTGGCTGGGAGAAGCCACTGTACTCCCATCTGGGCAACATAGTGAGACTCTAAGTCAAAAAAAAAATGAACTACTTAAACAAAATCTAATATGGGTCCCATGGATCAAGAGCTATCCAAGACTTTTCTGAAAAGTTATGCAATATTTCAAGTCTCTGGGAGTTAATTTTTTGAGGAGAAGGACTGTATCTAACATCAAATTCTCAAAGGTAGTAAAAAGAATGTAACTAATGTTTGGCGCCATTAATTCAGATATCACATATTAAACAAATCCATTTAATTTGTGTTGATTATTTGAAAATATCTAAATTCAGGATAAATTATTTGTAGATTATTTATCTTCACCAAGTCTTAAGACAAGTTCTCTATTGTCTATAGTCACAAAGAAAGTATAATATATTCAATCATTAATAAAGAGAGAAAAATCATTGGTGCAAGTTAACTGCAGCAGCAGCATGACCAGAACAGCAGAGTGTGCTATTAGACAACAGCAACCACTGGCAAGAATAGGCTTCCCATCTCCAACTACAGAGCTGTGTTTTGATTAAAAAGTTAGTGTAAATATATATATATATAATATTTTTAGGTGAAAAGAAACAAGTGAGGGGCCAGGATTGGGTTTTCTAGAAATGAGAAGGCATTTTGCTGAATTCTTTGAAAAAATGTTTCCTCTAGAATTATCTGCCTCATTAACTTAGAAGTCTCTCTTCAGTTTTATAAACTGACATGATTTCTTGTTCTATTATGAATGTACAGTTCTCTAATCCTTCAACGAGCCCATCATCATATCATCTTGTCTATGTTCATTGCTGCTAGTATGCTGTTTAATAAAGTGTTTTTGCAGTTACTTTTTTGATGTCAGGATACATTGGTTACTTGTCTGAATTAATGAAGTCACATTTGGGAGTAAGTTTATGGCTTTAACATGATGAGAATTTCAGCTGAAAGGTGAACACAACAGTTAGCAAGGAATAACAAAATCCTGTGGTTATCATCCACTGCAGCTTTCCTGTGGTGAGCACAAGCCACTGGTACAAAACACATGTGAAACCAATTCACTAAGATGTCCCTGGTGAGTCATGCATTTTTATTAACATAGTAATGGACTGGTAGGAGATTCAGTCTTTGAAAACAGCAAGGGGTCCCTGGTGAGTCATGCATTTTTATTAACATAGTAATGGACTGGTAGGAGATTCAGTCTTTGAAAACAGCAAGGGCTCAAGCTTTTGCCTATCACAGCAAGTTTACACCCATGTGTGCCTGCTGCATCAGCACATCTCAGCACACTTATTCCGTCTTTGGTATTTTTAATTCTTGTCTGTCTTACCAGTGATAGTTTCTTTCTGGGGCAATAACACCAAAATAGTGAAGTCTCATCAGCATTATAGACTTGCTTGGTGTCAGATTTTCATCAGCTATGACCTTAGTAACTTGTCAATTTCTACTGTTTCATGATCAGGAGATGCTTTATGACCACAAATCTTTAAATATTTACCAAAGATATAATCCCATACCTAAACAACCCTAAAGACTCTGCCAAAAGGCTTCTGGATGTGAACAAATGAATTCAGTTTTAGGACACAAAATCAATATACAAAAATCAGCAGCATTTCTACACACCGATAACCATCAAGCTGAAAACCAAATCAAGAAGTCAATCCCATTAAAAAGTGGCAAAAAATAACACCTAAGAATATATTTAATCCAAAGAGTGAAAGGTCTGTGCAAGAAAAGCTATAAGACACTGATGAAAGAAACTGTAGAAGACACAAATAAAAACATCTCCTGCTCATTGATCAGAAAAATATATGTTGTTAAAATACTCTCCAAGGCAGTCTACAGATTTAATGCAATTCCTCTCAAAATGCCAATGGCATTTTTTAAAGAGTTAGAAAAAACATTTCTAAAATTCATATGAAACCAATAAAGAGCCTGAATGGCCAAGGAAATTTTAAGCAAAAAAGAAGAAATATGGAGGCATCACGCTATTTGAATTCAGATTATTGCACAAGGCTATAGTAACTAAAACAGCATGATACTAGTATAAAAATAGACCCAGAGATGAATAGAACAGAATAGAGTACCTAGAAATAAAGCCACATGTCTATAGTCAACTGATCCTTGACAAAGTTGACAAAATATACACTAACCAAAGGAAACCCTCATCAATAAATTATGGTATACATATACAGAAGAAGGAAACTGGACTCCTGTCTCTCACATTTATAAAAATCAGCTCAAAATGGATTAAAGATTTAAATATAAGACTTGAAGTTATAAAAATATTAGAAGAAAACTTAGGGAAAAATCTTCTTGACATGGCCTAAGCAGAGAATTTATGACTAAGACCTAAAAAGTAAATGCAAAAATGATCATTATTAAAAACTGAAAAACTAATAGTCCACACATGGTGGAGTGCATCTGTAATCCCAGCTATTTGTGAGAATGAGTCAGGAGGATTGCTTGAGTTTAGGCGTTTGAGACCAGCCTGAGCAACATAGCGAGGCTCCTACCTCTAATTTATTTTTTTTAATGAGTCAGGCATAGTGCTGGGTATTTTCTACTCCCAATTACTTGAAGGGCTGAGGCAGGAGGATCATTTGAGTCCTAAAATTAAAAAAGCTACAGTAAGCTATGATTGTCCCACTGCATTCCTGCCTGGATAACAATAATAATAATAATGGATAAACCAAAATAAATTAAAAATTTAAAAAACAGATGTTGGCAAGGATGGAGAGAAGAGGAAAGTCTTACAAGCTCTTGGTGGGAATGTAAATTACTACAGTCTCCATGGAAAACAATATGGATATTTATTAAAGAACTGAACTTGATCCAGTGATTCCACTATGGGTATATGCCTAAAGGGGAAAAAAGTCATTATATCAACAAGATACCTGCACTTGTATGTTTGTCACAGAACTATTCACAACAGCAAAAATAAGAATAAACCTGTGTTCATCAATGGATGACTGAGCAAAGAAAATGCCATACGTGTGTGTGTGTGTGTGCGCACGCGCACACACCATCATAAACTATTCAGTCATAAAAATAATGAAGTAATGTATTTTGCAGCAACATGAATAAAAGCTGAAGCCATTATCTTAAGTGAAATAATTCAGACACAGAAAGTCAAATACTATATGTTCTCATCTGCGTAGGAGACAAGGTACAAACATAGACACAGAATGTAGAATAATAGACATTGAAGACTTGGAAGGGTGGGAGTGTGGAAGAGGGGTGAGAAATTACCTAATGGGTATGATGTGCACTGTTTGACTGATAGTTACACTAAAATCCTAGACTTTACAAATGCACACTGATATATCCATGTAAATATATCCTTTAGATATGTACAAATAAATATAATATTTAAACGTAATACTTTGCATTTTCTTAAATTTTGACACCAGTCTGTTAAATATTCACATTCCCTCTCAGCATTCAATTCTTGTGGTAGATCTTTGCTTTTTTCATGATCAGCATACCATAAGTGACATGTGTTCACTGTGACCTTGATAGATACACTCTTTTAACACAATCAAGATCTTCATTTTTAGCTCTAAGTTGTATTCTATTTTTCTTAACTTCTGTTCATCACTTGCAGCATAGAATTTCAGCAGTTTAACCTTCTGCTTCTTTAGTCATTTATGGTGGTTATTCCAACACCATGCTCCCATGTAAGATATCTAATATTTACACCACCATCCAGTTTCTCCAGCAGTTTGACTTTCTGTGTAAGATAAACATAAATACTTTCTGTTTCTCTTATCACGATTATCTATAGGATATCTGAAGGCCTTGTTTTGAACATTTTTCAATAATAGCTTCACATCACAGAGCAGAGAATAAACAAGCAAGCAAACAAAAAACCACAGAGCGAGAAATGTACGTAGGTCATG
>NW_007191077.1:0-779 GCF_000164805.1 Carlito syrichta
CCTGATGATTAGTGAGGTTGAACATTTCTTCATGTGTCTGTTGGCGGCTTGGACGTCTTCCTTTGTGAAGTGTCTGTTCATATCTTTTGCCCATTTTATAATGGGGTTGTTTGTTTTTTTCTTTTCAGCACATTTGAGTTCCTTGTAGATACAGGATGTTAAGCCTTTGTCAGAACTGGTGTTGGCAAATATTTTTTCCCAGTCTGTAGGCTGTCTCCCTGCTCTCTTGATGGTTTCTTTGGCTTTGCAGAAGCTTGTCAGGTTAATAAGGTCCCACTTGTCTATTTTCTCTCTTATGAGCTGTGGGTTTTGGGTTTTGTTCAGGAATTGGATGCCAATTTCCATGAGGGTTTTTCCTTCATTTTCTAAGGTTCTTATGGTTTGAGGTTTTACATTTAGGTCTCTGATCCATTTGGAGTTAACCTTTGTGCATGGGGATAGATAGGGATCCTGTTTCAGTCTTCTGCATATGGTCAGCCAGTTTTCCCAGCACAATTGACTGAATAGTTCTTCTCTCCCCAGTGGTAGGTGGTGGAGGCTTTGTCGAAGATGAGTTGTTTGAGAAATTGAGGTTTTGCTTCTGGAATCTCAATTCTATTCCATTGATCTATATGCCTGTTCCTATACCAATACCAAGCTGTTTTGATGATTGTAGCCTTATAGTAAAGTTTAAACTCTGGTATTGTGATACCACCTGCTTTGTTTTTTTGCTGAGGATTGTTCTGGCTATTCTTGGACGTTTGTGTTTCCATATGAATTCCTGTGTTGTTTTTTCTAGG
>NW_007191078.1:0-352 GCF_000164805.1 Carlito syrichta
CTCTGTGGAAAGCAGTGTGGCGATTCCTGAAAGCTTTAAATATCAACCTCCATATGACCCCGCAATCACCCTACTGGGAATATATCCTGAAGAACTCAAATCACTCTATAAAAAAGATACCTGCACACATATGTTTATCGCAGCATTGTTCACAATAGCAAGAACCTGGAAGCAACCATGCTGCCCATCAAAAGAGGACTGGATCAAAAAAATGTGGTACATATGCACGATGGAATACTACACAGCAATAAAAAAGAACAAAATCATGAATTTCATAGCAACCTGGATGGAACTGGAGTCTATAATACTGAGTGACCTCTCACAGAAACAAAGATCCGAGTATCACATGAAA
>NW_007191079.1:0-421 GCF_000164805.1 Carlito syrichta
CTCCATTCCATTCCATTGCATTCCACTTTTCTCTATTCTACTCCAATCCGTTCCATTCCTTTACATTGCATTCAATTCCTTTCCATTCCATTCCTATCCATTCCATTTATGTCCCTTCCACTCCATTGCATTCCATTCCTCTCCTTTCCATTATATTCCTCACCATTCCATTCCACTCCATTCCATTCCATTCCACTGCATTCCATTCCATTCCACTCCATTCCAATATATTGCATTCCTTTCCAATCCATTCCATTGAACTCCACTCCACTCCATTCCATTCCTCTCCATTCCATTTCATCATTCCTCTCCATTCCATTTCATTCTTTTATATTCCATAGCATTCAATTCCTCTCCATTACATTCGATTCCAATCCTCTCTATTCCACTCCTCTCCATTCCTTTCCATTCTATGCCAATC
>NW_007191080.1:0-1136 GCF_000164805.1 Carlito syrichta
ATGCTAAAACACTGTTTTCCTATAAAATTCCATTTACAGAAGAATCTTCCAGTCTCCCAGTCAACTCCTGGTACCTTTTACATCATTTCACACTTTCTCTCCCATCTTTCTCCTTGTCCCTGATGAAATATCAAATGCAATGCTGTCTTGGAATCCCTTCCCCTTTGTCTGGGCTGCATTCCTCACAGGTGAGATACCCCCCACCCCCACCTCTGCCCCAAGCAGGTCACCAGGCGACCTCTATATGCCAGTGGATGGACTAAGCACTGGAATAAAGAAATGAATGAATAGGAACTTCCTTGAAACTTCTCAAATATAAACAGAACTTTCCAAAACAAACCATACCTGGAGACAGCAAGCAGAAAGCTCGCCCTCCGTCCCCCCCACCCATGGGATCTAATTTGTTAAAAGAAACTGAGTGCTATATGCAGAGTCCTTGAGGATGGCCTTGACAGGCAAAATCACTTATTCACAGAGTTATTTTCATATTTGTATTCCACCAACCTTCCTTGGGGGCCCAAGGAGGCACTAAGGTCACTCCCCCATTTTTCCTCCTTAGAAAACAAGGAATTTCCCACTTAATAAAGGAACACACTGGTTTTAGAATACCTCTTGCTGGGAGTTCCAGCATTCAGACACCACTGATAATGACTGTCCAATTCCCACCAAGACAAGGGTCTCCTTCCCGCCTCCTTTAAGGACACTGTGACTTCTAGGATAAACATCCATAACAGTCACCTATCAACAACGTAATCACAGCAATGCCCTGGACTCACACCCCCCCTTAACTAACCCAGAAGGCCCCAAGTCCCCTCCCCTCAGTCCAACTCAGGTCTCCAAAGGTAGTTGACTGGAGAGGGTAAGAGAGGGTGCTTGAAACCAGAGAGGCCCACGCTGTGCCTGCATGCAGTAGGATGTCACTAATTATTATCTGATCCAAACGGGAGAGGGCCTAGGTCAAGGCTGATGTACATCCTGCTCCTTTTAGGGCACAGAACCTACCGCCCGGTGGGCAAAGTCCCGGGTCAAAGCCCAAGTCGACATCGGATGCTGGCCCCCACGGGGAAATTACCTCTCTGCACCTCCAAGCTTAATTAGCTAACTGGCCTCAAAGATGTCACAAAAACTCTCAATTT
>NW_007191081.1:0-1205 GCF_000164805.1 Carlito syrichta
GAGGCACTAAGGTCACTCCCCCATTTTTCCTCCTTAGAAAACAAGGAATTTCCCACTTAATAAAGGAACACACTGGTTTTAGAATACCTCTTGCTGGGAGTTCCAGCATTCAGACACCACTGATAATGACTGTCCAATTCCCACCAAGACAAGGGTCTCCTTCCCGCCTCCTTTAAGGACACTGTGACTTCTAGGATAAACATCCATAACAGTCACCTATCAACAACGTAATCACAGCAATGCCCTGGACTCACACCCCCCCTTAACTAACCCAGAAGGCCCCAAGTCCCCTCCCCTCAGTCCAACTCAGGTCTCCAAAGGTAGTTGACTGGAGAGGGTAAGAGAGGGTGCTTGAAACCAGAGAGGCCCACGCTGTGCCTGCATGCAGTAGGATGTCACTAATTATTATCTGATCCAAACGGGAGAGGGCCTAGGTCAAGGCTGATGTACATCCTGCTCCTTTTAGGGCACAGAACCTACCGCCCGGTGGGCAAAGTCCCGGGTCAAAGCCCAAGTCGACATCGGATGCTGGCCCCCACCGGGGAAATTACCTCTCTGCACCTCCAAGCTTAATTAGCTAACTGGCCTCAAAGATGTCACAAAAACTCTCAATTTTCCACCTTGAATTTCCTCTGCGCAGAAACCACTTTATTTTCAGACGGCCTTGGAGGACTCTCAGGACGCTGCTAGGGTTGTGACCCCCCCGGGGTTCCAGGTGTTTGGCTCAGAGGCCCACCAGCGGAGCCCCGCTCCTCCTCAGTTCTACCCTCCCCCGAGGGCCCCCTTAAAAGTACAGCATTGAAACCTACGGGCACAAGCACTCACTTTCCCCTCTGGGCGCCTCCAGCCAGGCAGAAACATGAACATTCCCGCTTGCCCACTCACTCGGGCAGGGCGCTGCGGCCATCCGAAGGATCCTCACCGAACCATCCGAACTCGGGCGACGAGGTCCACTGCGGACCCTGCACCCACCCCCCCACCCAGGCGGCGAGACCACGCGGGCATTGCTCCCTCCGAACTCCGGTGTCGAGGTCCAACGCTGCTCCCCACCCTCCAATCCCGGCGCGAGTTCCACAGTGGGCTCTCTACTCTCCAAACTCTGGCAGCGAGACCACCACGGATTCCGCACCCTCTGAACCCGGGCGGCGAGACCCACGGCGCCCCACCCGCCTCCGATCCCGGCGGCGAGGCCCGCCGCTGTGGTC
>NW_007191081.1:1309-4732 GCF_000164805.1 Carlito syrichta
TGACCCCTGGCCGCCGCCTCACCTGCTGGGCGCGTCAGGCGCCTCCGAGCCCTGGGAGCACCGATATCCGCGCACACCTGGCATGGTCGGGAGTACCCGGGAGGCCCTGTGCACGGCCCTGCCCGAGCGTGGGAGCCGCCGCCACCGCCACAGCTCAGGTGTCGGATTAGGGGCAGGAGGGGGGCACCCACCGGCGAGGTTGGAGGCGGGGCTCCCTCGCCGCCCAGAGGACTCGGCACGACCGGGTCCCGGATCCCCCCCCCGCCTCTCCTACCCGCCCCCGCGAAACGAGGCAGAAGAGAAAGTACCTGAGTTTTGAACAGCCGGGTTCATCCCGCCGATTATCACAAACGCAGTTGGCTCCGACTGAGCGTTTTATTTTTTATTTTTTTGAGATTGAGTCTCACTCTGTCGCCCAGACTGGGGTGAAGTGGCCGCTCCCGGCCACCGCAGCCTCGACCTGCTGGGCTCCAGCGATCCTTCCACCTCCGCCTTACAAGTAGCTGGAACTACAGGCGTGCGCTACCACGCCCGGCTAATTTTTTGATTTATTGTAGAGATGAGGTCTGCCTGCCCACGCGGGTCTCGAACCTGCGGGTTCAGGCAATCCACTCACCTCAGCCTCCCAAAGGCGCGGGATTACAAGCTGAGCCACCGAGCCTGGCTCCGACTGAGCGTTTTAATAGGATTCCTAAATCCAAGGGCCGCGGGCTCGGTCAAACGTTTACAAACTTTGTTCCTGTGTCCTTCGCCAGCGCTGATTGCCCGGGGAGCCTTCCACCCAGCGTGCAAAACGTGACTCCCCAAGCCAAGAAAACAGTGGGAGTGAGGGTGGGGAGAAGACAGGTTGAATCCCAGAGGCAGAAAGGCCCATCCGGAGAGGCCCAGGAATTCTGTTATCTTCCAGGACTCCGGGATTGCCAAGGCTGCCAGAGCCTTTAAGAGCCTGTCCTGAGCCTCTGGGCCCAGCTCCAAGCCCTGTCGATTTCCCGCCCCCCACCCCCACCAATCGATCAAATGTGTGAGCCATCGGCTATTAACTTTTCTCAAGACCCTACTAACTCACTTATAATCTCACCCAATACACGCTGTGTGTCTCTGAGTCGCTGTGGAGGTCTCTGTGTTCTGGGTTTGCCAACATTCCAGAAAGGGATTTGACCAAGATCTCAAGTTTGCTGAAATCAGGAAAGGGCGGAGACGTTTCCGGTTCTGGGAACAAACACCTGAGTCCAAGCTGCCTCCAGGGCCCTGGGGTCTCAAATGATGCAAACCCCAACCTGCGCCCCCACTGTGAAGAAAAAAAATATTTTTAAGTCAGTTTTATTATGGGACATGCCTGAGAGGTTTGCATGGACTTGTGGCTTCAACATACCAAAGGCAAAGTTAAATATTTGCTCTAGTTAGGTTTTTTCTTTTTACCCCTCCTGCTTACATAATTGACCGACATTTCAAAGAAGTCTTTAAAAGCACTTAGGTTAAAAAATAAGTTGTGACCCGGCTTGGTGACTCAGCCTGTAATCCCGCGCCTTTGGGAGGCTGAGGTGCGTGGATCGCCGGAGCCCAGCAGTTCCAGGCTGCAGGTCGAGGCTGCGGTGGCCGTGAGCGGCCACTGCACTCCAGTCTGGGCGACAGAGTGAGACTCCAACTCGAAAAAAAAATTATTAAATAAATAAATAAATTGTGTTTGGGGTCTGAAAATATCAGGACACACATGAAGTAAATATTGGAACTTCTTGAGGGCAGCTGTCATACGCAAACTTCAAACTTCTTTCCTCCTCTTTCTTTTTTTATTTTTATTTTTTTTTGAGTTGGGAGTCTCACTCTGTCGCCCAGGCTGGAGTGCAGTGGCAACTCCCGACCACCGCACAGCCTCGACCTGCTGGGCTCCGGCAATCCTTCGGCCTCAGCCTTCCAAGTAGCCGAAAATACAGGCACGCGCTACCACGCCCGGCTAGTTTTTTTTATTTATTGTAGAGGTGAGGTCTCACCAAGTTGCCCAGGCGGGTCTCGAACCCACGGGCTTAGGCAGTCCACTCACCTCAGCCTCCCAAGGCGCAGGATTACAGGCTGAGCCACCGAGTCCGGCCCTCCACTTTCTTCAGTATGAAGCTTGGTAAAATATTTGTTGAACGAATAATGGAGGCAATCAGTCAAATAATAGTAACCCTAAAACAGGAGAAAAGGAGTCAGACAGGATCTTGCAGGGCAAAATGACTTTGACATAAGCTGGGGAGTCCTGGGGGAAAGGGAGATCACCAGAACATTCTGGTGTGCTTTGGCCAAGGGCAGAATCTTGTGGGTTGTAGGGGGTGGGGGGTAGGGCCTCTACCTTCCCATAACTTCCTACCAAACCCCCCACACCAAGAAAGCACATCACCTAACTTAAAGCAATATGTCTGCCCAGCAAACCTGGCTGAAAGACCCATTTTCAAGATATAGCCCTCTCCTGATCAGATTCCCACTCCCCCCTCCCCCCACAAACACCCCTTTCCAGATTTCTAGAATGATCACTGCCCACAGCAAGAGAGGCAGCCGGTTAGAATTCAGTGGTGAACACATTTCCGCTATCCGCATGGAAGGTTTAAGTTTCAAGACCATTCTGGTACCTCCAAGAAATTCTTCCCTAGGGACCCAGGCCCTCCACCAACCTGTCCACCCAAGGGGGCACCCCTTGGGCCACCCGCCTCAGCATCCCAAAGTGCTGGGATGACAGGTGTGATCCACCGAGCCCAGCCATCTTGCAAAATTATTTCCAATTATTTCATGGCTGTACACATCACCAAGTACCATGTTTTAGTTTCAGTTTACGGAAGGGAGACTGCAGGGGGTCCTGCCCTGCAAGAGTCGGAGGTCCCTTCGAGTTGTGGCAGTGTCGGCGATTTACAAAAGAGAGAAGACACTGGAAAGAGAGAAAAGGACTGGACTCCTGCTTAGTAAGCAGAAGCCATTTAATGGGTGTAATCCCAGGGCTTTTATCCCCAAACTCTGCCAATTCATCATCACAGGAAACAAAAAGTAGCATGTGCCTTTCACATGAACAGGTCCAGGTGCACAAAGGACACCCCCCACTCTCAAGCAAATGTTTTTTTCATACATAAGGAAGAACATGAGAAAGAACAACCACAAATTGTCTTTTTGTAGCTTAATGTTCCCCAAACCAATTTCTTATGTGCCCTTAATTGTATTACAACTACATCATCTTGAATTAACATCACTCAATGTCTAAACCCGAAACCACCATAGTGAATTATTAACTTCTACTATTCTGTACTGATTCAAACTAGTTTTTATTAAACAATTGCTGCTATGGTTACACTATTCTAGCACCAGTTGACCTAATTCAAACTTTACTGGTCCCCTTAAATCAAACTTAAGTAACCATACTTCTATAACAAAATGGTTACTTAAATTTTCTTTAATCTA
>NW_007191082.1:0-1974 GCF_000164805.1 Carlito syrichta
CCCTAGCTATCCAGCTCGATAGCCAGCTGTCTTCACTAGCTAGCTACCTATGTAGTCTGCTGGTTTGCCAGCTGACTTAACTACCTAGCTACCTAGCTCACCAGCTGGCTAGTGAGCTGACTTCACTAGGTTAATTAACTAGCTAGCTAATTAACTAGCCAGCTGACTTAACTAGCTAGCTTCCCAGTTAGGCAACTGGCTAGCCAACGGATGTAATTTACTGACTTAACTAGATAGCAAGCTGACTTAACTAGATTACTTAATCAGCTAGCTACCTAGCTAGACAACTGGGTTATCTAACTGTCTTAACCATCTAGCTACCTAGCTAGCTATCTAGCTAGCCAGCTGCCATAAGTAGCTGACTTGACTAGCTACCCAGCTGACATAACTAGCAGACTTATATAGCTAGTTTTCTGGCCAGTCAACTTTTTTAACTAGCTGAAATGACTAGGTGGCCAGATGGGTAGCCATTTAAATTAACTAGCTTTTTAACTAGCTAACCAGCTGTATAGCCAACTGACTTAATGAGTTGACTTAGCTACCTAGCCTGCTGGTTGTCAGTTGACTTAACTAGCTGACTTAACCAGCTACTCAGCTGGCTACCCAGCTGACTTAAATAACAGGCAACTTATCTAGCCAGCTGGCTAGCCAGCTGACTTACCTTGCTGACTTAAGCTAGCAAGCTGCCTAGCCAGCTAACTAATCTAGCTAGCTACCTACCTTGCCAACAGGCTATCCAGCTGACTGAACTAGGTGAATTGAACAGCTCGCCTCCTGGTTAGTAAGCTGACTTACCAGCTAGCTACCTACCTACCCAGTTTTCTAGACAGATGACTAAACTAGATGATTTAACCAGTTAGCCAGTTGGCTATCCAGCTGACTTACACGGTAACATCACTAGCTAGCCAGGTAGCTATCTAGCTGAGTTCACTAGCTAGCTACCTCCCTTGCCAGTTGGCTACGCAGCTCTCTTAACTAACTGAATGAACCAGAGTGCCAGCTGCCTAGCCAAATGATTTAACTAGCTTGCTACCTAGCTAGCCAGTTTAACTATCTAACTTAACTAGCTGACTTAACTAGCTAGCTACATAGCTATCCAGCTGATTTAATATTTAACTAACTAATTAGCTACCTAGCTAGGTGACTGACTTAAATAGTAAACTAACCAGCTAACTACCTATCTAACAAGCTGACTTAAATAGTTAGCTGACTAGCTAGCTAGCTGACTTAATCAGCTAACTAACTAGTTAGCTTATTCATTAACTAACGTGCTATCTAGCTGACTTAACCCTCTGACTTAACTCATTAGCTAACAAGCTAGCTAGCTGACTCAACCAGTTGACTTAACTTTTTAACTCACTAGCCAGCTAGCTGACTCATCCAGCTGACTTAATTCGTTAGCTAACTATCTATCTAGCCTACTCAAGCAGCTGACTCACCAATTTGCTAACTAGATAGCTAGCTGACTCAATCAGCTGACTTAACCCGTTAGTTAACTAGTTAATTACCTTACTCACCCTGCTGACTTAACCCATTAGCTAACTACCTAGCTAGCTGTCTTAACCAGCTGGCTAAATTAGAATGCTGACTTAACTAGCTGACTTAACTAGGTGACTTAACTACTTAGCTAGCTGACTTAACTGTCTGACTTAACTCATTAACTAGCTGACTTTACCTGAATTCAATATTTAGCTAACTATTTAACTAGCTGAATATCTAGCTGATTTAATAATTAGCTATCTAGTTAGGTAGCAGACTTAAGTAGCTGACTTAAATAGTTAGCTAACTATTGAGGTAGCTGACTTAGCTAGCTACCTTGTTAGCTAGCTGACTTAGATAGTTGACCTAACTAGTTGTTAGTGAGGTAGCTAGCTGACTTAATGAGTTGGTTAATGAGTTAGCTAACTGTTTTAACTAGTTGTTAAAGGAGTAGCTAGATGACTTAACTAGTTGGTTAGCCAGTTAGCTAGTGAA
>NW_007191083.1:0-725 GCF_000164805.1 Carlito syrichta
CCCGGAGGAACCCAAGGAGAGCTCTGGCTCGGCAACAGAGGATTCCCAAGTCGGTGGGGGACACAACACGACAATATACATCTCCTGTGCAGGAGGATGCAAATACGGACACTGGGGATCCTGTGGACCACTCAGAAGAGGAGAGTTTCTCGTCGCCCGGAGGAACCCAAGGAGAGCTCTGGCTCGGCACCAGAGGCTTGCCAAGGCGGTGGGGGCCACAGCACGGCAATATAAATCTCTTTTGAGGGAGAAAGCAAATATGGATGCCGTGGATCCTGTGGACCGCTCAGAAGAGCAGAGTTCTGGTCGCCCAGAGGAACCCCAGGAGAGCTCTGGCTCGACACCAGAGGCTTGCCAAGGCGGTGGCCACAACACGGCAATATACCTCTGTTGTGCAGGAGGATGCAAATACGGACGCCGGGGATCCTGTGGACCACTCAGAAGAGGAGAGTTTCTCGTCGCCCGGAGGAACCCAAGGAGAGCTCTGGCTCGGCACCAGAGGCTTGCCAAGGCAGTGGGGGCCACAGCATGGCAATATACATCTCTTGTGCAGGAGGATGCAAACACGCACGACGGGGATCCTGTGGACCGCTCTAAAGAGCAGAGTTTCTCGTCGTCCGGAGGAACCCAAGGAGAGCTTTGGCTCAACACCAGAGGCTTGCAAAGGTGGTGTGGGCCACAGCACAGCAATATACATCTCTTGTGCAGGAGGATGCAAATACGGA
>NW_007191084.1:0-546 GCF_000164805.1 Carlito syrichta
GCAATATACATCTCTTGTGCAGGAGGATGCAAACACGCACGACGGGGATCCTGTGGACCGCTCTAAAGAGCAGAGTTTCTCGTCGTCCGGAGGAACCCAAGGAGAGCTTTGGCTCAACACCAGAGGCTTGCAAAGGTGGTGTGGGCCACAGCACAGCAATATACATCTCTTGTGCAGGAGGATGCAAATACGGATGCCAGGGAGCCTGTGGACGGCTCAAAAGAGCAGAGTTTCTCGTCGCCCGGCGGAACCCAAGGAGCGCTCTGGCTCGGCACCAGAGGCTTGCCAAGGCGGTGGGGACCACAGCACGGCAATATACATCTCTTGTGCAGAAGGATGCAAATACGGATGCCGGGGATCCTGTGGACCGCTCAAAAGAGCAGAGTTTCTCGTCGTCCGGAGGAACCCAAGGAGAGCTCGGGCTACGCACCAGAGGCTTGCCAAGGCGGTGGGGGCCACAGCATGGCTATATACATCTATGTGCAGGAGGATGCAAATACGGACGCCAGGGATCCTGTGGACCGCTCAAAAGAGCAGAGTTTCTCG
>NW_007191085.1:0-1324 GCF_000164805.1 Carlito syrichta
TTGTTCTATTATACTCTGTTCTTAGGATGTCATGTGCCCAAAAGAATGAGAATGAGGAAAATTAGTCCTTTCATTTCCTGATACATAGACATTCTGTTCACTCTGGAGATTTTTTACTATGGCCTATGTGTGGTCAAAAGACAAAGAAAAAAGTACTGATTTAAAAAAAGTAAATTAGCAGATTCCTAAAGAATGGAAACTTTGTTTTGACAGGGTTAATGTAAGTCAAATTTAGTCCTCAATGTAAAATTGTAATGCTATACTGAGCCAATATTAGGAGGGTTGTCAAACTAATTTTTAAACAAATCTTTTTTAGTTTTTTGTGAATAAAATAAAGTGTACTTTGATTTCTTAGTAAGGAAACTGGTTTCATTTGGTACATTCTTCATTTGAAATTACATATAAAGTTGAACATTTGGGGTAATATTTCAGCACTGTCACATTTTAGCTGTTTGATTTTGGATAAATTACATAATCTCTGAGATTAGTCTCTATCTGTAAAATGGTTATCATTATGACTATAAAGCAAAATTGTTGTGAGGAGTAAAGGAAATTGTATATATAAAGTATGTTTCACATAGTTTATGTTTGATATGTTTGAGTTAAAGATTGTCATCTTTGCCGGGCTCAGTGGCTCAGCCAGTAATCCCGCGCCTTTGGGAGGCTGAGGTGAGTGGATTGCCTGAGCCCGCGGGTTCGAGACCCACCTCGGCAGGTGATGAAGGATGATGGCGCCAGTGAGACTCGGTACCCTTTGAGGCCAAGAGATTTATTAGAGCAGCAGCTACAGGGAGAGGGAAGGAGGTCTGTAACCGCCTGGTGGGAAAAGGGAGTGAGAGAGAGAGGGCGAGAGAGAGGTCTGTATTTATCGGTTTTGGGAGGGGGCAGCCTGTGCTCTCTGAGCCTGGCCGTGCCAGCCAGAGCCATCTTAGGGTCTCTATTGGAGGGAGCTATGAGGTAGTATTCCTATAGGGAGATAATGTTTGTACATGAGTTTAAGTTTTGCACGTGCACGGGAGAGGCAGGAATTTACGGCCTTTGTTGTCTTTGTTAGGTTCCCTAGTGTTGGCGCCATCTCGGGAGACATCCTTCTGGCTGTTCCCCATGCCTTTCAGGTGAGACCTCATCTCTACAACAAAATCAAAAAATTAGCCGGACGTGGTAGCACACGCCTGTAATGCCAGCTACTTGGAAGCCTGAGGCAGAGGATCTCTGGAGCTCAGCAGGATGAGACTGTGGTGGCCGGGAGTGGCCACTGCACTCCAGTCTGGGCAACTGAGTGAGACTCCAACTCAGAAAAAAAAAAAAAAGATTGTCATCTTCC
>NW_007191085.1:2620-3747 GCF_000164805.1 Carlito syrichta
AAATAATATGATGTATGTAAGTGATTGACTTTAGTAACACATAATAAATCGTATGCATACTCAGATTAACATATACATGTATTATATTTTAGGTTCACATTTATGTAAAACATCCCCCATCACTTCTTTCACCCCTTCCCAAAAAGATGAAATGAAATGACCTGGATTATTTGATTAAATTATGGTCTTAAATATAAAAAGACTAAAATAAAACAATTATTTGTATTATTTAGTTAAAGCATGAAAAGAAATATTTTGGTTTGTACTGTAGTAGCCGAATGTTCAATCCGAGAGACCACCAAGAGCCAATTCCAATGAAAGTTCAAGAGGGTCTTTATTTACAAGCTTGAGCCTGGACCTGTCAAAAGCCAACACAGTGGAGTACATACAGAGGCTCTGATTTCTTTAAGCAGATGCCTTTTATGCTTTTACACAAAGGGAGGAGGAGTTTGGGGGGCTTTCCAGTGTTGTTACCATTTAATTGGGTAGTTTCTCTGGTGGTCAACTTAATTGTGGAGGATTGGCTAGCCTGACTCGGGCTGACCTTGGTCCACTAGCTGGGGAAGTTGCAGAGACATCTGGAAACTTAGGTGATTACCCCCTGGCACTTGATTGGTTGTTGCTAAGGGGAAAGTGAGATAAGGGAAGAATAACTGGAGCTTTGCAGTTTTTCCCATAACTGGAACTTTGAACAGTTACAGGTTATGTTTTAAGACAGAAAACTAAAAACTAACAATGGCTATGCTATTGTCCACAAGCCGATTACATATTTATTGGGTTATACCATGCTTTTAACCCAAGTTTATGGTATACTCTATTATGGTCCTCTCAGTACATCACCAGTAGATATTCAATTTTCAAATGATTACTTACAACATTCTTGAAGTAGGCTAGTGGAATGAAAGAAATACTGAACATTGACTTTTTCCTTTCCCTACTTTTACCTCTTTAATGTGAGATATCAAGCAATAGTCCCTGGGTCTCTACAAATCAAATTTCTATTCTTCTTCTGCTTTCTCTCATTCTCACTTTTCCATAATTTCCTTCTGTTGCCTTGTTGAACTTTTTAAAAAATAATTTTTGGTGTGACTTTATCATGTATCTCTCAGATTTTTCTTTCTCTGTCA
>NW_007191086.1:0-876 GCF_000164805.1 Carlito syrichta
CCGGCCACCACAGTCTCATCCTGCTGAGCTCCGGTGATCCACCACCTCAGCCTTCCAAGTAGCTGGCATTACAGGCGTGTGCTACCACGTCCGGCTAATTTTTTGATTTTGTTGTAGAGATGAGGTCTCACCTGAAAGGCACGGGGAACAGCCAGAAGGATGTCTCCCGAGATGGCGCCAACACTAGGGAACCTAACAAAGACAACAAAGGCCGTAAATTCCTGCCTCTCCCGTGCACGTGCGAAACTTAAACTCATGTACAAACATTATCTCCCTATAGGAATACTACCTCATAGCTCCCTCCAATAAAGACCCTAAGATGGCTCTGGCTGGCACGGCCAGGCTCAGAGAGCACAGGCTGCCCCCTCCCAAAACTGATAAATACAGACCTCTCTCTCGCCCTCTCTCTCTCACTCCCTTTTCCCACCAGGCGGTTACAGACCTCCTTCCCTCTCCCTGTAGCTGCTGCTCTACTAAATCTCTTGGCCTCAAAGGGTACCGAGTCTCACTGGCGCCATCGTCCTTCATCACCTGCTGAGGTGGGTCTCGAACCCGCGGGCTCAGGCAATCCACTTACCTCAGCCTCCCAAAGGCGCGGGATTACTGGCTGAGCCACTGAGCCCGGCAAAGATGACAATCTTTAACTCAAACATATCAAACATAAACTATGTGAAACATACTTTATATATACAATTTCCTCTACTCCTCACAACAATTTTGCTTTATAGTCATAATGATAACCATTTTACAGATAGAGACTAATCTCAGAGATTATGTAATTTATCCAAAATCAAACAGCTAAAATGTGACAGTGCTGAAATGTTACCCCAAATGTTCAACTTTATATGTAATTTCAATTGAAGAATGTACCAAATG
>NW_007191087.1:0-771 GCF_000164805.1 Carlito syrichta
GGCACGGGGAACAGCCAGAAGGATGTCTCCCGAGATGGCGCCAACACTAGGGAACCTAACAAAGACAACAAAGGCCGTAAATTCCTGCCTCTCCCGTGCGCGTGCGAAACTTAAACTCATGTACAAACATTATCTCCCTATAGGAATACTACCTCATAGCTCCCTCCAATAAAGACCCTAAGATGGCTCTGGCTGGCACGGCCAGGCTCAGAGAGCACAGGCTGCCCCTTCACAAAACTGATAAATACAGACCTCTCTCTCGCCCTCTCTCTCTCACTCCCTTTTCCCACCAGGCGGTTACAGACCTCCTTCCCTCTCCCTGTAGCTGCTGCTCTACTAAATCTCTTGGCCTCAAAGGGTACCGAGTCTCACTGGCGCCATCGTCCTTCATCACCTGCCAAGGTGGGTCTCGAACCCGCGGGCTCAGGCAATCCACTTACCTCAGCCTCCCAAAGGCGCGGGATTACTGGCTGAGCCACTGAGCCCGGCAAAGATGACAATCTTTAACTCAAACATATCAAACATAAACTATGTGAAACATACTTTATATATACAATTTCCTCTACTCCTCACAACAATTTTGCTTTATAGTCATAATGATAACCATTTTACAGATAGAGACTAATCTCAGAGATTATGTAATTTATCCAAAATCAACAGCTAAAATGTGACAGTGCTGAATGTTACCCCAAATGTTCAACTTTATATGTAATTTCAATGAAGATGTACCAATGAAACCAGTTTCCTTACTAAGAAATCAAAGTACACTTT
>NW_007191088.1:0-1051 GCF_000164805.1 Carlito syrichta
ACTAGGGAACCTAACAAACACAACAAAGGCCGTAAATTCCTGCCTCTCCCGTGCGCGTGTGAAACTTAAGCTCATGTACAAACATTATCTCCCTATAGAAATACTACCTCATAGCTCCCTCCAATAAAGACCCTAAAATGGCTCTGGCTGGCACGGCCAGGCTCAGAGAGCACAGGCTGCCCCCTCCCAAAACTGATAAATACAGACCTCTCTCTCGCCCTCTCTCTCTCACTCCCTTTTCCCACCAGGCGGTTACAGACCTCCTTCCCTCTCCCTGTAGCTGCTGCTCTACTAAATCTCTTGGCCTCAAAGGGTACCGAGTCTCACTGGCGCCATCGTCCTTCATCACCTGCCGAGGTGGGTCTCGAACCCGCGGGCTCAGGCAATCCACTTACCTCAGCCTCCCAAAGGCGCGGGATTACTGGCTGAGCCACTGAGCCCGGCAAAGATGACAATCTTTAACTCAAACATATCAAACATAAACTATGTGAAACATACTTTATATATACAATTTCCTCTATTCCTCACAACAATTTTGCTTTATAGTCATAATGATAACCATTTTACAGATAGAGACTAATCTCAGAGATTATGTAATTTATCCAAAATCAAACAGCTAAAATGTGACAGTGCTGAAATGTTACCCCAAATGTTCAACTTTATATGTAATTTCAAATGAAGAATGTACCAAATGAAACCAGTTTCCTTACTAAGAAATCAAAGTACACTTTATTCACAAAAAACTAAAAAAGATTTATTTAAAAATTAGTTTGACAACCCTCCTAATATTGGCTCAGTATAGCATTACAATTTTACATTGAGGACTAAATTTGACTTACATTAACCCTGTCAAAACAAAGTTTCCATTCTTTAGGAATCTGCTAATTTACTTTTTTTAAATCAGTACTTTTTTCTTTGTCTTTTGCCCACACATAGGCCATAGTAAAAATCTCCAGAGTGAACACAATGTCTATGTATCAGGAAATGAAAGGACTAATTTTCCTCATTCTCATTCTTTTGGCCACATGACATCCTAGAACAGAGTATAATA
>NW_007191089.1:0-478 GCF_000164805.1 Carlito syrichta
TGCCGCCCGGCCTATTTTTGTGGTGCAATGGCACCCTCCTCTCCCGAGCTTCAAACCTAATTCCTCCCTGTATAATTGTCACGTTGGTCCCTCAGCTCTCTTTATACTCAATGACCGACCTACAGACACTTTTAACCCCCAGGCATTCACACAAAAGGGCCGTCTTCCTCCCAGTTATGGTTGTATTGTCCCTCGCATTCACTTTCACCTCCCTCGGCCTGGCGGGAGGAGCTCTCGGCTACTCACTATGGGCAGTAGAAGACCTACAAAACAAAATCCAAATGGAGCTAGACACCACCTCAGAACCCACTGGGTCACTACAAAGACAAATAACTAGCTTAGAACAGGTAACCCTCCAAAACCATCCAGGAAGAATGCTGCTATTATGTCAATGAATCAGGGCTCATTGAACAAAATTTCAACAAACTAAATGACCTCTCCTCACAGCTTCAACGAACAAAGCCCACTCAAATTAACA
>NW_007191090.1:0-489 GCF_000164805.1 Carlito syrichta
CAGGAAATAATCCAGGAAAAGAATGAAGACCCTTCCACCTTCCTCAATCGCCTCACAAAAACCCTCCAACAGTTTACTAATTTGGACCCTGAATCTCTGGATGGACAACTCCTTATGACTTACTTTTTCTCGCAAAGTTATCCAGACATTAGGTCCAAAATAAAAAGGCTAGATCAAGGGCCCCTTACACCCCAAAATGAGGTTTTGGCTACCGCCTTTAAGGTGTACCACAACCGAGACAAAAAGGCTAGGCGACAAAAATATCAAATGCTAGCTCAGGCTCTCCGCAGGACAGACACAGGCCCCCATAATGGTAAAGGAGGCATCCAAACCAAACGTGACCCACCAGGGTCCTGTTTCAAGTGCGGCAAGTAGGGACATTGGGCACGAGTCTGCCCTAATCCCAAACCTCCATCAAGACCTTGCCCCAAATGCAACCTTCCAGGACATTGGGTGGTGGACTGCCCCAGCCCCCAGAGAGGAGCAGGG
>NW_007191091.1:0-879 GCF_000164805.1 Carlito syrichta
TTTACGAAGCCATCATCACATTGATACCCAAGACAGGGTAAAGATTCAACAAAGAAAGAGAACTATAGGTCAATATCTTTGATGATCATAGATGCTAAAATTCTCTACAAGATCCTAGCAAACCGGATTCAGCAATACATCTCAAAAATCATCCACCATGACCGAGTAGTCTTCATTCCTGGGATGCAAGGCTGGTTCAACATTTGTAAAACCATAAATGTAATTAAATACATCAACAGATGTCAAAACAAAAACCACATGATCATATCATTAGATGCAGAAAAAGCTTTTGATAAAATCCAGCACCCCTTCTTGATAACAACCCTTGAACATCTAGGCATACGGGGAACATACCTCAAAATAATAAAAGCCATCTACGAGAAACCCACAGCCAGCATACTCCTAAATGGACAAAAATTGGAACCAATTCCCCTGAAAACTGGAACTAGACAAGGATGCCCACTCTCTCCCCTCCTGTTCAACATAGTATTGGAAGTCCTGGCTAGAGCAATCAGAGAAGAGGAGGCAATCAGAGGTATTCAAATAGGAAAAGAGGCAGTCAAGTTATCTCTCTATGCAGATGATATGATGGTGTACCTCGAAAACCCAAGAGAATCTGTCAAAGGCCTCCTTACATTGATAAAGGCCTTTGGCAAAGTCTCAGGATACAAAATAAATGTACAAAAGACAATCGCATTTCTCTACACCAATAATAAACAAACAGAAACCCAAATAAAAAACACAATTCCATTCACAATAGCCACAAAAAAAATGAAATACCTTGGCATCTTCCTAACCAGAGACGTGAAAGACCTTTATAATGAAAGTTACAAAACACTGCTCAAAGAAATCAAAGCTGACACGAACAAGTGGAAAAAT
>NW_007191092.1:0-1268 GCF_000164805.1 Carlito syrichta
AAGTAACTGGAATTATAGGCATGTGCCCCACACCTGGCTAATTTTTTGATTTATTGTAGAGATGAGGTCTTGCCAAGTTGCTTAGGATTGTCTCAAACCATTGGGCACAGACAATACACTCAGGTCAGTCTCCCAAAATGCTGGGATTATAGGCATGAGACACCACACCTGTCTTAGCTCCAGTTTTAAGACAACTGAGACTCAGGAAGTGAAAGAAACAATGTCCAGGGTGTCTAATAACTAATAAGTGAAGAAATCAGGATCTGAACAGGGAGCTTGACTCCAGAGTCCTTGCTTAAATATTGTTTAAATAAAAGAAAAAGAGCCTGGTTCCGTGACTCAGCCTGTAATCCCAGTGCTTTGGGAGGCTGGGGTGAGTGGATTGCCCGAGCCCGCGGGTTCGAGACCCACCTGGGTAACTTGGCGAGACCTCATCTCTACAATAAATTATAAAATTAGCCGGGTGTAATAGCACGCACCTGTAATTTCAGCTACTTGGAAGGCTGGGGCGGAAGGATCACCGGAGCCCAGCAGGCCAAGGCTGTGGTGGCCGGGAGTGGCCACTGCACTCCTCTCAGTGACAGAGTCTCCAACTCAAAAAAAAAGAAAAAGAAACAAATTAAAATACCTCGTGAGCAGTTCTAAATGGTAGATATTCCTGAAAATGGCCAGCATATCTATATTTCACAATAGAAATGCAGAGCTCAGTAGGTTTCTGTGACTCAGTGTTTCATCTCATGCCTAATATTTATTTCAAGAACTTTCTCTTTGCCATTGGCTTTAGTGAGGTGGCTATATTGTCCTTGCAAATTTCATTAATCTAGGGGTGTCACTGAGCCCTGTCAATAACTCTGAGTTCTTAGTCTATGTGACTGTAGATGCAATAGATCTCTTAGCTCAACAACTGAGTTGGGGTTCAGTGAACACTTGTAGAATTTGCTCATCATGTCTTAATTTTTTTGATTCAGAGTCTCACTCTGTCACCCAGGTTGGAGTGCAGTGACACAATCCCAGCCTCAACATGCTAGGCTCAGGTGATCTTTCTGCCGCAGTTTTCCAAGTAGCTGGAACCACAGGCCTGCACTACCATGCCTGTTTTTTTTTTTCTTTCATTGTAGAGATTAGGTATTGCCAAGTTGCCCGGGTTGGTCTCAAACACCTAGGCTCTGGCAGTCTTCTCACCTCCACCTCCCAAAATGCTGGGATTACAAGTGTGAGCCACCATGTCCAGCAGCTCGTGAATTTTACCAGTGGGAAAGCTTTCTTTA
>NW_007191093.1:0-457 GCF_000164805.1 Carlito syrichta
GAGGTCTCGCTGCCCAGGCGGGTCTCGAACCCACAGGCTCAGGCAATCCACCCACCTCAGGCTCCCAAAGGCGCAGGATTACAGGCTGAGTCACCAAGCCCGGCTGTGATATATTTCTATAAAATAATGCTCTCTAAATAATGTATAAAAAATACTAAAACCAGTACCTTTACTAGTAGATTACTACTAGAGAGACAGAAAGCAAATATGCCAAAATGTTAACATTTGGTAAATCTACAAGAGATCATTGCACAATTGTTTCAACTTCTCTAAAAGTTTATTTTTATTTTTTAAATAGAAAGGTCAAAACGAAGCCGGGCTTGGTGGCTCAGCCTGTAATCCCGCGCCTTTGGGAGGCTGAAGTGAGTGGATTGCCTGAGCCCGCGGGTTCGAGCCCCGCCTGGGCAACTTGACGAGACCTCATCTCTACAATAAATCAAAAATTCAGCCGGGCGTG
>NW_007191094.1:0-927 GCF_000164805.1 Carlito syrichta
GCGGGTTCATGACCCACCTGGACAGTGAGACCTCATCTCTACAATATATCAAAAAATCAGCCAGGCGTGGTAGCACATGCCTGTAATTCCAGCTACTTGGAAGGCTGAGGTGGACGGATCGCTGGGGCCCAGCAGGTCGAGGTTGCGGTGGCCAGGAGTGGCCACTGCACTCCAGTCTGGGCAACAGAGTGAGACTCCAACTCAAAAAAAAATAATAATAACAAATAAAACTCTTAGCATAGTACCTGGCATAGAACACTCGCCTGTTAATGTTATCTTGCCCCGAGTTCCACAAAAGTGCTTTTTTCCTTCAAGCAGGAGGAATAGATTTTGACTAAAAAGGACAAGATTGGAGTGGGGCTTAGGAAAAGCTGCTGAGGGCCCTTTGGAAGAGAGAAAAGTCTAGGGAGTAGGTGGGTCACCAGGAGGCAGCTCCTAGATCTGGGGGCTTTACATGCCTGCTCTGGAAGGGTGAGAAGGGGCATGTTAGGCCCCGATAGCTGCCACTGCCACGTTGGCTTCAGCCCCTCTGCATACAGGCTTTGTGTAGCTCTGCCAGGACACCACGTCTTTCCTTACCTGGCTCCTTCCCATCATGTGCTTTTCACCAAAAGCATGAGATCAGCTTTCCCCAGGTTTAATGGCTCCTCTCTGGCTTGCTCTTCAGGCTTGGAGACTCCCAGCATTGCTACCCTGCACCCCTAGGAGCTGCATCACCACTTGGTGACTCCTGCTCACAACCCTGACAGAATACCCCCCGGAAATTCTTCCCAAGTGCCCCCATCTGAGGATGCATCTGCTTTATGGCTGCTTCCTGACTGACAGGAGGACTATTTCAGGGTGGACACACTTGTGTCTGGCCACACACGTGGACCTAACAGTCATGGAGCAGGGGGTTGGGGAGCCAACTCACACTGTCTGGCTTCT
>NW_007191095.1:0-756 GCF_000164805.1 Carlito syrichta
CTGGGGAAAGCCCCAGGGCCTTGGCCAGGTTTTCCAAATTTAGACAGGGATTAATCTCAGCCCCAGGTTTCAGTGACGGTGGCCTCGCACCCTCCTGGCCCCAACTCCTCTCCTCCCAACCTCTGCATTCCCAGCTGCTATGCTGCGGGACATGGTCCCGCGGAGCTGTATCTGAAATCGCGGGGCTGCTGCAGACCAAGGCCTTGTCTCAGTGGAGTGGCCCTGTGGAAGTTGAGGGCCATGTGGCACCCCGTGGGGTGCGCCCACATCCAAGAAGGAGGGTAGGTTGAGCAGGAAGCCCTGCGCAAAGAACACACCATTGGTCCAGTTGGAGGACAAGCCGATGTGGCAGGTGTACAGTTTGTGAATGGGCAGAAAGGCTGATTGCTGGAGCAGCGCCCGCGAGGGCCCGTGCGGGTCTGTAGGGTCAGTGGGTGGAGGCAGTGAGGTCTTGGGTGTGACTCCATCAGAGGCCAAAGAGGTACTGGGGCTCTTGGCAGTCTCCATCAGAGCCCAAATCTTGTACTTGCTATGGGACGCTCCCTGCAGGGCCCCCGCTGCAGAGCTGGGGCTCAGCAGGCACATACTGCTAGGCTCCAGGCTCCCCTTAGTGGAGCCTAGGGGCGAGTCTTGGGACTTGAGCTCCTCAGCCATTGCCAGCTGCGAACCTGAGTCCTGAGCATGGGATGTGTGCACAGTTCGGTCTTGTCTTCATCGTCTTTGTTGTTCTGGTCGCCATCATGTGGATGTCAATTC
>NW_007191096.1:0-832 GCF_000164805.1 Carlito syrichta
CCAAAGAGGTACTGGGGCTCTTGGCAGTCTCCATCAGAGCCAAATCTTGTACTTGCTATGGGACGCTCCCTGCAGGGCCCCCGCTGCAGAGCTGGGGCTCAGCAGGCACATACTGCTAGGCTCCAGGCTCCCCTTAGTGGAACCTAGGGGCGAGTCTTGGGACTTGAGCTCCTCAGCCATTGCCAGCTGCGAACCTGAGTCCTGAGCATGGGATGTGTGCACAGTTCGGTCTTGTCTTCATCGTCTTTGTTGTTCTGGTCGCCATCATGTGGATGTCAATTCTCTCCAAATCAATCTCATTGTCGTCCTTGGCCTTCTCTGGGTCGCCATTGGTGTCACTGCTAAAGAGGGCACAGTCCTCCTGGTCCTTGCTGCTCACATCCCACGTCACCTTGCTTTTCTTCTTGAGGCACCAGCGTGCGTTGGGGAACCAGGTGGAGACATGCGTGAGGGTCATCTTGGTGATGATGCCTAGCATCACCTTCTCGTCCTTGGTGGAGTAGCATTTCTTGCAGTGTTCCTTCAGTGAGGCCTTGAGTATGCTGTTGCTCTTGTGTGTGCGTTCTTGGACCACCCGGGGGTCCCCATACTGGAACTGGCCATAGAGGTTATAGGCAGGTGCATTGTGCATGACAAAGGTGGCCTGGTCACCCTGGGGTTGTCCTCGAGTTCATACTTGGAGTCCTGCAGCAACCCGCAGGGCCAGCATCCAGAGGGAGGAGGGAGGTGTGAGAGAGAAAGAGAGAGGCCTGGGGCCAGAGAGGTCTGGAGCAGCTACTGCTGTAGGCACAGAACCTTCAGTTTTCTGGTACTGGAAGGCCCCTTAATCCAC
>NW_007191097.1:0-781 GCF_000164805.1 Carlito syrichta
CCCCCGCTGCAGAGCTGGGGCTCAGCAGGCACATACTGCTAGGCTACAGGCTCCCCTTAGTGGAACCTAGGGGCGAGTCTTGGGACTTGAGCTCCTCAGCCATTGCCAGCTGCGAACCTGAGTCCTGAGCATGGGATGTGTGCACAGTTCGGTCTTGTCTTCATCGTCTTTGTTGTTCTGGTCGCCATCATGTGGATGTCAATTCTCTCCAAATCAATCTCATTGTCGTCCTTGGCCTTCTCTGGGTCGCCATTGGTGTCACTGCTAAAGAGGGCACAGTCCTCCTGGTCCTTGCTGCTCACATCCCACGTCACCTTGCTTTTCTTCTTGAGGCACCAGCGTGCGTTGGGGAACCAGGTGGAGACATGCGTGAGGGTCATCTTGGTGATGATGCCTAGCATCACCTTCTCGTCCTTGGTGGAGTAGCATTTCTTGCAGTGTTCCTTCAGTGAGGCCTTGAGTATGCTGTTGCTCTTGTGTGTGCGTTCTTGGACCACCCGGGGGTCCCCATACTGGAACTGGCCATAGAGGTTATAGGCAGGTGCATTGTGCATGACAAAGGTGGCCTGGTCACCCTGGGGTTGTCCTCGAGTTCATACTTGGAGTCCTGCAGCAACCCGCAGGGCCAGCATCCAGAGGGAGGAGGGAGGTGTGAGAGAGAAAGAGAGAGGCCTGGGGCCAGAGAGGTCTGGAGCAGCTACTGCTGTAGACACAGAACCTTCAGTTTTCTGGTACTGGAAGGCCCCTTAATCCACTTCATGGGGGAAAGGAGGGTCAGAGG
>NW_007191098.1:0-885 GCF_000164805.1 Carlito syrichta
TATTGCTTTTATCTGGTTTTTATGTATCTTCAATATTACTTTTGTTGAGAAATAACTGCATTGCATGTTTTATATATTTTTATGCACATGAATTTGCTTTTAAAGTCAGAATCAGTCACCCTAAAATTTAAATTTAAGGGTTTATTGAATATTTGAATAAATATAAATCACCTTGGACCAAAATGTGGATGTTAACTAAAAGGTAAGAGATAGGTATAGTCTTTCTGATTACTCTAGCCTAAGGCAATAATCCTGACAAAGGAACAAGATGTATCTATCTACTGTAAGGAACTAGAAAACCAAACAAAATACATGAAACACAAGTTGTTACACATTGGAAAAAAATAGCAAAGCACTATTTTCACAAAGAGGAAGAAAAAAAAAGAGGTGCTCTCTAAAATTAATTCAGCTTACTGCCTGTAGTTTCCACATCACCACAGAGTAAAAAAAGAACAAGCAGAACTTGCATTTTTGTCAGATCAAGAAAACAGATATCAGGAATGTGAAGGCAGTTAGAACGTGTGCAGCAGGATACTGTATGAGAAGGAGCTATACAAAAATCAAGCCACAAAACCTTCAGAGTTCCCATGAGCCTTTTGCTGTGTTCCAATCTTTTCCTGCATGAGAATACATTTCTTCAAAGTCAAAAAATAACCACCAGAGAATTCTCTGTGGTCAAACAGAACATGGAATAGTTCATAATCTTGTCAGTGCACATGGAAAAATCTCTAAATAGATATTAGGAAGAAACTTCAGATGAGTATTACCTCAATAACATCCGTACTTGGGCTATAGTAAACTTGGAGTAATGCCTGCTCTGGAGGACAGAGGTAGACAGAAGTTAGCCTCTAGAGTGTCAAGTGATTCAAAGAAGCATGAAAACTC
>NW_007191099.1:0-807 GCF_000164805.1 Carlito syrichta
TTCCTTCTGTTTGAGCCCTGAAACGTTTTACCCCTTGGCGTTTCTCTAGGCTAGGAAATGCAGTCACTCTCGCGTTGGCCTTGCTGAATAAGCGTAGACGGCCTCTGTGAGGCTTGTTGTGCATGTGCATCTTCCCGGGGAAGGAGCTTTTCAAAATGTGCAGCGCTCTTTAGGGGCTATCTATGTTATTCTCACTTGGTGCATGCTGCAACACATGAGTCTGAGTCTCGCGGTTTTCTTCTCATTTGGACTTCGGCTGTGCAGAGCGCCTATGTTTGAACTAAGAGTTCTCTCATGGGACACGCTTTGCCCGTGTGCAGCTCTACGCTGCCACCCAGGGGGCGATGGGAACCCCACAGTGGAGCAAGAAGGCATTACTTGGTGAATTCCCTGGGTGCATTCTGAAATGTTTCTCCCTTTCAAATTTTTGTGTGGGAGGATACACAATTGCTCTGCCAAACGCATTGACGGAAAAGAGCTGACTGCCTTGGTGGTGCTTGTTTTGAATGTCCGTCTCCCTTGGAAAGTGCTGTGTGAGAAGTGTGCTGCACTGTGAGGTTCTGGCACTGAGTGTGCGTGCTGTCATTCCTCCTTCCCACTTGTTCCCTTTCGAGAATCTTACGCTCTACATGGTGACTGCTTGGGCGTGCGGCTTGTCAACCTCTCCCATGCGGGAATGCTCATCTCCCCTGTGCAACAATGAGGGATCTGAGACATTCTCAGTTACTTGTGCGAAGGCATTATGTGTGACCCGGGGGAATTCTGATTTGCTCTTTCTTGACACCTTCTCCTGTCAGGAAGCAATGA
>NW_007191100.1:0-4159 GCF_000164805.1 Carlito syrichta
CTTCTTAAGTAAGCTGTCTAGTCAGCTAGCTAGCTCGTTAAGTCACCTATTAAAGTCAGATAGCTAGCCAGCTGGCTAGCTATATAGCAAGCTATTTACTTCAGCTGTGTAGCAAGCAGACCAGCTATTTCAGTACGCTAGTTAAGTCAGCTGGCTAGCCACCTGGCTAGTTGGTAGCGAACTTGTTAAGTCAGTTGGCTAGCCAGCTGGCTAACTAATTAAATCAGCTAGTAAAGTCTGCTGACTAGTCAGCTAGCTAGCTAGCTATAGCGCTAGTTAAGTCAGCTGGGTAGTCAGCTGGCTAACTAGTTAAGTCAGCTACTTGTGCCAGCTTGCTAGCTGGTTTAGTCAACTAGTTGAGTCAGTTGTCTAGTCAGCTGAATAACTAGATACCAAACAGCTAGATAATTTTTTGCTTGCTAGTTATGTCAGCCACATAGCCAGCTAACTAGTCAGCTATCTAGTTAAGTCAGCTAGCAAATCAGCTAGTTACTTAGCTAGCTAGTGGGCTAGCAATTCAGCAAGCCAGTCAGATAACTAGTTGCCTCACTCACTTTCCATCAGCTCAGCTAAACAGTCTGCCCACTCATCTGCCAGCCGGTCAGCAAACTACTTGACTCACTCACCAGCAAAATGTTCAACTAACTCATCAGCTTGCTCACAAGCCAACAGGACAGCTAACTAGTCGGCTTCCTCGCCATTCAACTACTTAAGTCAGCTTACCAATGGCTCTCATGCTGACCTACTAGTTAAGGCATCTCACCCATCGACTCACTTAATGGCCAACTAGTTAATTCGGCTCACCAGTCTGCTCACTCACCGGCCAATTAGTTAAGTTTTCTAACCAGTCATCTCACTCACCAGCCGACTAAAGTCAACTGACCAGTCAGCTCACACACCGGCAGGTTAGTTGTCAGCTGACCAGTTTGCTCTCTCACTGGCTAACTACTTAAGTCAGCTTACCTGTTGGCTCACTGGCTCCCTGACTTGTTAATTCACCCTGACTAGTCGGCTCTCTAACCACCGATTAGTTAAGTTAGGTCACATGGTGCCTCATGCTCTGGCCGACTAGTTAAGTCAGGTAGCCGATCCACCGACTAGTCGTCCAAGTAGTAAAGTAAACTAAACTGTCAACCGACTAGTTGACCAAGTTGTCAGCCAACAAGTTAACAAAGCTAACTTGTCAGCTGACTAGGTAGGTCAGATAACATGGCCAAATAGTCAGCCGAATAGTTAGGTCAGCAAACGAGCACGCAGCTAGTTAACATTGCTAATTAGTGGGCCAGCTCGTCAGTCATCTTGTTAACACAGCTAACTAGGCGGCCTACTAGTCAGCTGACTTTTAAGCCAGCTAGAAAGTCGGGCGTTTAGGCAGCCAATGTGTTAAACAATCGAAGTAGTCGGCCGACTCGTCAGCCCACAAGTTAATTCACCTGGCTAACTCATTAACCAGCTAGTTAAGTCAGCTAGTTGGCTCGTTTAACAATTAGTTAAAACAGCTAACTCGTTAACCAACTTGTTAAGTCAGCTAGCTATCTCGTTAGCCAACTAGTTAAATCAGGTAGCTAACCTGCTAGCTAGCTAAGTAAGCAAGCTAAGTCAGCTAGCTCACTAGTTAGCTAACTATTTAAGTCACCTACTTAAGTCTGCTTCCTAACTAGTTAGATAATTACCTTTTAAGCAGCTAGTTATTCAGCTAGTTAAATAGTTAGCTAACTATTTAATTCAGGTTGTCAGGTAGCTAACTTGTTAAGTTGACCAGTTAAGTCAGCTAGCTAGGTAGTTAAGTCAGATAGCTAAGTCAGCTACTTAAGTCAGCTTTCTAATTTAGTCAGATGGTTAAGACATTTAACTAGTTAGTTAGCAAATGGGTTAAGTTAACAGGTTGAATGAGGTAGTTAGCTAGTTAACTTACGGGTTAAGCCAGCTGGTTGAGTCAACTAGCTAGCTAGTTAGCAAACGGGTTGTGTCACCTAGTTGAGTAGGCAAACTAGCCAGTTAGCAAACGAGCTAAGTTCACTGGTTGAGTCAGCTAGCTAGCTCTTTAGATATCGAGTTAAGTCAGAGGATTAAGTCAGGTAGCAAGCACGTTAAATAACGAGTAAGTTTACTAGTTAGCTAGCTGGTTAAGTCAGCAAGCTAGCTAGGCCGCTAATGATTTAAGTCAGCTTTTTAGCTAGGTAGCTAGCTGGTTAGATAACTATTTAAGTCAGCTGGCAGCTAGGCAGCTAGCTAGTTAGCTAACTATATAAGTCAGATGGCCAGCTAGGTAGGTAGTTAGTTAATTCAGCTAGTTAAGTCAGCTGGCTAACCAGGAGCCTAGATAGGTAGTGAGCTAGTTAAGTCAGATGGCTAGCGAGCTGGTAACTTGATTAATTCAGCTAGTTAAGAGAGCTGTCTAGCCAACTGGCAATGTATGTAGTTAGCTAGTTAAGGCATTTAGATAGCTACCTGGCTAGCTAGTGATGTCAGCATGTTAAGACAGCTGGCTAGACAACTGTCTAGCCGGTTAAGTCAGCTAATTTAGTCAGCTGTCTAGCCAGCTGACTAGGCAGGTAGCTAGCTAGATATGTCAGCTTGCTAGCCGGCAGGCTAGCTATTCATGTCAGATAGTTAAGTCAGCTGGCTAGCCTGCAGGCTATGTAGGTAACTAGGTAATTAAGTGAGCTGTTTTGACAGCTTGCTATCTTATGTCAGCTGGGTAAGTCAGTTGCCTAGCCGGCTGTCTAGATATGTAGCCAGCTAGTTAAGTCACCTGGCCCACCAGCTGACTAGCTGGTTAAGTCAGTTAGTTAAGTCAGCTGGCAAGCTGCTACCTAGATAGTTAAGATACCTCGTTAAGTCTGTTGGCTATCCAGCTGGTTGGCTAGTTAAAATCTAGTTAAAAAATCAGATGGCTAGCCATATGGTTAGCTAGTTATTTCTGATAGCTAAGTCAGCTGGTTACCTAGGAATCTAGCTATATATGTCAGTTAGTTATGTCAGCTGGGTAGCTCGTTAAGTCAGCTAGTTATGCCAGCTGGTGAGCTAGGTATCTAGGTGGTTAAGTCAGCAAGTTAAGTTAGCTTACTAGCTAGTTAAGTCACCTAGGTTAAGTCCAGCTGGGCTAGACAGCTGGCTAGCCTGGGTAGCTAGATAATTATGTCAGCAGTCTATACCACCGTCTAGCTAGTTAAGTCACCTAGTTAAGTCAGTTGGTTATCCAGCTGGCTAGCAAAATAGGTGCTAATTACCTCAGCTCGCTTGACAGCTGGCTAGCTATTCAAGTCACCTAGTTTAGTCAGCTGGATAACCAGTAGGCTAACTTTATACCAAGCAAGTTAATTCATCTGACTAGCAAGCAGGCCAGTTATTTATGTCAGCTAGTTAAGTGAGCTGGCTAGCCAGTTAGTTAGCTAAGTAGCAAACTAGTTATTTCAGTTTTGTATCCAGTTTGCTAGGTAATTAAGTCAGCTAGTTAAGTCAGCTGGCTAGCCAGCTAGATAGCTATATAGAGAGCTAGTTAATGAGCTGGCTAGCTAACTGGCTAATTGTTAAGCCAACTCGTTGAGTCAACTGGTTTGCCAGTTACGTCAACTAGCTAATTCAACTAGTTAATTCAGCTGGGTTCCCAGCAGGCTAGCTAGGTGGCAAGCTATTTATGTCAGCTGGCTAGCCAACTGGCTAAAAAGTTAAGACAGCTATTTAATTTAGCTGGCTTCCCAGCTGGCTAGTTAGGTAGCCAGCTAATTAAGTCAGCTGGCTAGCCAACTGGCTAACTGGTTAAGTCAACTAGTTAATTCAGCTGGCCAGCCAGTGGCGAGCAGGATAAATAAGCTAGTTAAGTCAGCTGCCCATCTAGCTGGCTAGCTAGGTAGTTTGCTAGTTATGTCAGCTAGTTAAGTCATCTGGTTAGCTAGGTAGCTAGCTAGTTATGTCATTTAGATAAGTCAGCTGTCTAGCCAGCAGCAAAGCAGCGTATCTAGCTAGTGAAATCAGCTGGCTATCCAACTGGCTAGCTTGTTAATTCATGCAGTTAAGTCAGCTCGCTGGCCAGCATGTTAGCTAGGTAGTTAGGTAGTTAACTCAGCTGGCATGCCAGCGATCTATGTAGGTAGGTAGCTAGTTATGTGAGCTGGTTAGCCATGAGGCTATCTTGATATGTCACCTAGTTAAGTCA
>NW_007191101.1:0-784 GCF_000164805.1 Carlito syrichta
TCTCCTGTCAGGGAAAGCAATGAGACTGTGGATTGCTGGTGGGAGTGGCCTTTCTTAGGCCTGGGGTGCACGGGCACCTTCCTGGCTTAAGTCTGTGCCCAATGTGTGCTGCAGTGTCACCTCTTTGCTGTGACTATTATTCTTCATTGCCGCCTGCTGTAATACCTCATTCTCACTCTTTCCCCTTGATTTGTGTTCCTTTCCATAGAGGGCCTTTGCGTACGAGCGGGAAACCTCCGTGTTTCACGGAGAGAAATCTGCAAGACATAGTGCCGCAATGAGTGACACAAGTGCTCCACAGTCACGAGCAGGAGAGCATTATGTGTGGATGGGGAGAATTCTAAGTTGTTTTTCCCTATGGCGTTTAAACCTAATAAGGACTACCAAGGCTGTGCCGTTTTCATTGCTGAGTAATCACGGAGAGCCTCTGTTACACTGGGGGTGAAGCTGGGTCTTCCTGGGGACACGCTATTGAAGCCTGCGCTGCACTGCACTTCATTGGCAGTCTGTATACACTGTCTTTGTGCGTGCTCTCCTCCCTGATTCTCAGAGCTCTCCTGTATATGCACTATACTAGGCGGGGAGCATTTGGTGACCAGAGTGCAACTTCAGCTGCTGCACTGACTGGATCCAGATCTCCACAGCCATGGGTAGCCAAGCATGCTTCATTCAGCGGAGAATGCTGAAAGTTTTCTCTTTTGACACGGGCGTCTCACACGGAATACAATGCCTCTGCGGGTTCATTTGCCAACGAGGCCCGAGAGCCATTGTTTGCTTTCCGGAA
>NW_007191102.1:0-851 GCF_000164805.1 Carlito syrichta
CGTGGGAGTGGCCTTTCTTAGGCCTGGGGTGCACGGGCACCTTCCTGGCTTAAGTCTGTGCCCAATGTGTGCTGCAGTGTCACCTCTTTGCTGTGACTATTATTCTTCATTGCCGCCTGCTGTAACACCTCATTCTCACTCTTTCCCCTTGATTTGTGTTCCTTTCCATAGAGGGCCTTTGCGTACGAGCGTGAAACCTCCGTGTTTCACGGAGAGAAATCTGCAAGGCATAGTGCCGCAATGAGTGACACAAGTGCTCCACAGTCACGAGCAGGAGAGCATTATGTGTGGATGGGGAGAATTCTAAGTTGTTTTTCCCTATGGCGTTTAAACCTAATAAGGACTACCAAGGCTGTGCCGTTTTCATTGCCGAGTAAGCACGGAGAGCCTCTGTTACACTGGGGGTGAAGCTGGGTCTTCCTGGGGACACGCTATTGAAGCCTGCGCTGCACTGCACTTCATTGGCAGTCTGTATACACTGGCTTTGTGCGTGCTCTCCTCCCTGATTCTCAGAGCTCTCCTGTATATGCACTATACTAGGCGGGGAGCATTTGGTGACCAGAGTGCAACTTCAGCTGCTGCACTGACTGGATCCAGATCTCCACAGCCATGGGTAGCCAAGCATGCTTCATTCAGCGGAGAATGCTGAAAAGTTTTCTCTTTTGACACGGGCGTCTCACACGGAATACAATGGCTCTGCGGGTTCATTTGCCAACGAGGCCCGAGAGCCATTGTTTGCTTTCCGGAAAACAACAGTCTTCCATGGGAGACATTCCTCCAAACGGCACGTCACTGAATGGGGGGGCAACAAGTATTACAGTGGCTTGGTCTTTGGCGTGACGCCTGATTCC
>NW_007191103.1:0-656 GCF_000164805.1 Carlito syrichta
ATGGGTTTGCCCCAGATCTGACTAATCTCAGGAATACTTGCAGGTCTGGCAACACAGGTCCTTGCCCCTGCCTACCAGCAGTGGCTGGAGTGGACTTGAGGCTGCCTGATTGGCTTAGGGACCCCACTCTGCCAACGTCTCCCACTTTTTCCACATCCCATGGGCTTCTGCAATCGACAGTCCTGGCTCTCATCCTGAATACGTTCACTGACTGCCCACTCATCTGAGGGAGAATTGCTATGCCCAGCCCTCAGGGAGGGGCTTGGGCCTGGGAACCATCTTGTCTGAATTTGTAAGTTGGATGTCATCTGACCTGGGTGGGGATGGAGCACATGTGGGCCACATCTGCTATGTGCCAGGGCTCAGCCTGGGGTTGTCACACCCATTTTTCAGATGTCAACGCTGAGGTTGGCCCCACAATGGTACCAGGTCCAGGCTTGCACCACCCGGAAGCCCGCATGCCTTCTGTGAGGTGGGCTGGTGCAAAAAGTCACGTGTTTATCCCGTGTGGGAAGAGCCATGGGCAGCACGTGTGCCTACCTGGAACCATGCCTCCACAAACACAACCACCTCACCTTGTGCCTTGCTGTCCACAGCCCAGTGACACCTCATCAGGCATCACCGCCACCAGTGGACACAGTGCTGCCCCATCTGTC
>NW_007191104.1:0-653 GCF_000164805.1 Carlito syrichta
AAATACACATGCTTCCTTTTTTACTCCCATAATTGAGTAAATTGCTGATAAGATGAATCCAATTCTGCACATAATCTTATAAAATGTGTCTTCCATGGTCAGTGAAAATTTCTAATAAATCTGATAAAACTATAGATTTACTAATAAGGGGTGGTCAGTGACTAGGACCTGGGTCTGGATACTTTTATAGTTAAGTGCAAAACCATAAAACTTAAAATGCCCAAAGATACAGTTTATTCATACTTAGATGACCTAAATTTACACAGTCCTTATAAAAGGCTAATATTTTACTTAGACGAACCAAAACATTTTAAAAATACTTTTTATCTACTTATTTGGGGCTGAACTATGTGAATCCAATCAGGTCCCTCAAATAGGAATCAAGCTAAGACACCTAGGACTGTCTCTGCCACAGAGGTCACAGGAATTTACATATTTGTCATAGACTAAAAGCAGTGATGTACAAAAAACACTTATGGGCACACAGAAAACGTGTGCATAATAAACACACCCTGGCAGATAGCCAGAAAAACAATATGGATGCCAAAAGAGCAAGAAATGTCCATATGCTTCTCCTTTCCATAAAAAGGATTATGTGCATGTGTACAGAGAACAAAAAACATGGAACATTAGTATTTAATAATAAACAAGTA
>NW_007191105.1:0-2635 GCF_000164805.1 Carlito syrichta
GATATATTGCAGAGACTAGATCTCACTAAGTTGCCCAGACTGGTCTCGAAACCCGTGGGCTCAGGCAATCCTCTTGCCTCGGCCTCCCAAAGTGCTGGGATGACAGGCTTGAAGCTGAGCTCAATTTTATACAACATACAGAGAAAATCAAACACACCCTAGGTCACCTATGACTGGCAGAGAATGGTCAGCCTCTTGTGCTGGTGGACAGTAGGAAAGAGTGGCCTGATCTCAGGGATCATCCAGCTCTGGGGGGCTCCAAGTACAGCACCCAATGTGTTTACATTATTTCAGCAAGCAGTTCAACCTCCCAACACCCCAGGTGAAGGGCTGTGCCCTGAAGAAAAAGAAGATGGGTCTTTGTTTGGTGTACCCCTCCTCCCTACCCTCCACAAACTCATGAGTCAGTGGAGACAGATATGGCCAGGAAATCTGCAGCAGGTCATTTGGACCAAATAAGCCCCTCTGGGCTCCTCCCTGGGCACACAATCCCAGTTACAGGACACTTGGGCCTTCCACATCCATTTTCACCTGATCTTTCCAGTCACACTCTCCTTGTGTCCCTAAGGAGGGTCCCTGGGGCACCAGGTACTGCAGCCTCCCTGGTACATCAGCCTCCCCATAGGGGCTCCACCTTGAGTTTACAGGGCAGGTGTCCAGCATTCTGGGCAAATTAGCTCGGTCAGGATCCAAAGTAGAGCCTGGTTCCCCAGGACCCTTCCTGGCAGGAGACACACCCTCAAGCCCCACAAACCCCCAACTGAGCCTTGCTTTACACAAGTCCCCACCACTCGTGGGGGCTGGTGGGGATACCAGAACTCTCTAACCAGTGGGAGTCTAGCCCATAGTGGGGGACAAAAGCAAGTATGCTAAAACACTGTTTTTCCTATAAAATTCCATTTACAGAAGAATTTTCCAGTCTCCCAGTCAACTCCTGGTACCTTTTTCAGCATTTCACACTTTCTCTCCCATCTTTCTCCTTGTCCCTGATGACATATCAAATGCAATGCTGTCTTGGAATCCCTTCCCCTTTGTCTGGGCTGCATTCCTCACAGGTGAGATATCCCCCACCCCCACCTCTGCCCCAAGCAGGTCACCAGGCGACCTCTATATGCCAGTGGATGGACTAAGCACTGGAATAAAGAAATGAATGAATAGGAACCTCCTTGAAACTTCCCAAATATAAACAGAACTTTCCAAAACAAACCATATCTGGAGACAGCAGGCAGAAAGCTCGCCCTCCATCCCCCCCACCCATGGGATCTAATTTGTTAAAAGAAACCGAGTGCTATACGCAGAATCCATGAAGATGGCCTTGACAGGCAAAATCACTTATTCACAGAGTTATTTTCATATTAGTATTCCACCATCCTTCCTTGGGGGCCTGAGGAGACACTAAGGTCACCCCCCCATTTTTCCTCCTTAGAAAACAAGGAATTTCCCACTTAATAAAGGAACCCACTGGTTTTAGAATACCTCTTGCTGGGAGTTCTAGCATTCAGACACCACTGATAATGACTGCCCAATTCCCACCAAGACAAGGGTCTCCTTCCCGCCTCCTTTAAGGACATTGTGACTTCTAGGATAAACATCTACAACAGTCACCTATCAACAACATGATCACAGCAATGCCCTGGACTCACACCCCCCCTTAACTAACCCAGAAGGCCCCAAGTCTCCTCCCCTCAGTCCAACTCAGGTCTCCAAAGGTAGTTGCTTGGAGAAGGTAAGAGAGGGTGCTTGAAACCAGAGAGGCCCACGCTGTGCCTGCATGCAGTAGGATGTCACTAATTATTATCTGATCCAAATGGGAGAGGGCCTAGGTCAAGGCTGATGTACATCCTGCTCCTTTTAGGGCACAGAACCTCCGGCCCAGTGGGCAAAGTCCCGGGTCAAAGCCCAAGTCGACATCAAACACTGGCCCCCAACGGGGAAATTACCTCTCTGCACCCCCAAGCTTAATTAGCTAACTGGCCTCAAAGATGTCACAAAAACTCTCAATTTTCCACCTTGAATTTCCTCCGTGCAGAAACCACTTTATTTTCAGACGGCCTTGGAGGACTCTCAGGACCCTGCTGGGGCTGTGACCCCCGGGGTTCCAGGTGTTTGGCTCAGAGGCCCACCAGCGGAGCCCCACTCCTCCTCAGTTCTACCCTCCCCTGAGGGCCCCCTTAAAAGTTCGGCATTGAAACCCACGGGCACAAGCACTCACTTCCCCCTCTGGGCGCCCCCAGCCAGGCAGAAATGTGAACCTTCCCGCTTGCCCACTCACTCGGGCAGGGCGCTGCGGCCATCGGAAGGATCCGCACCGAACCATCTGAACTCGGGCGACGAGGTCCACTGCGGACCCTGCACCCAACCCCCCCACCCAGGCGGCGAGACCACGCGGGCATTGCTCCCTCTGAACTCTGGCGTTGAGGTCTAACGCTGCTCCCCCACCCTCCAATCCCGGCGCAAGTTCCACAGTGGGCTCTCTACTCTCCAAACTGTGGCAGGGAGACCACCACGGATCCCGCACCATCTGAACCCGGACGGCGAGACCCACCCCACGGCGCCCCACCCGCCTCCGATCCCGGCAGCGAGGCCCGCCGCTGTGGTCGAACCTGCTGGGTGATTCTGGTGGCCACAGCCGGGG
>NW_007191106.1:0-781 GCF_000164805.1 Carlito syrichta
CGAATTTTCCAGTCTCCCAGTCAACTCCTGGTACCTTTTTCAGCATTTCACACTTTCTCTCCCATCTTTCTCCTTGTCCCTGATGACATATCAAATGCAATGCTGTCTTGGAATCCCTTCCCCTTTGTCTGGGCTGCATTCCTCACAGGTGAGATATCCCCTACCCCCACCTCTGCCCCAAGCAGGTCACCAGGCGACCTCTATATGCCAGTGGATGGACTAAGCACTGGAATAAAGAAATGAATGAATAGGAACCTCCTTGAAACTTCCCAAATATAAGCAGAACTTTCCAAAACAAACCATATGTGGAGACAGCAGGCAGAAAGCTTGCCCTCCGTCCCCCCCACCCATGGGATCTAATTTGTTAAAAGAAACCAAGTGCTATATGCAGAGTCCATGAGGATGGCTTGACAGGCAAAATCACTTATTCACAGAGTTATTTTCATATTTGTATTCCACCATCCTTCCTTGGGGGCCCAAGGAGGCACTAAGGTCACCCCCCCATTTTGCCTCCTTAGAAAACAAGGAATTTCCCACTTAATAAAGGAACCCACTGGTTTTAGAATACCTCTTGCTGGGAGTTCCAGCATTCAGACACCACTGATAATGACTGTCCAATTCCCACCAAGACAAGGGTCTCCTTCCCACCTCCTTTAAGGACATTGTGACTTCTAGGATAAACATCCACAACAGTCACCTATCAACAACGTGATCACAGCAATGCCCTGGACTCACACCCCCCCCTTAACTAACCCAGAAGGCCCCAAGTCCCCTCCCCTCA
>NW_007191107.1:0-1015 GCF_000164805.1 Carlito syrichta
CCAGTATCCAATGTGAGTGGTTTCAGTGGCTGATAGTGGCAAGGGAAGGAAGAAGAATGTGGACTCGTTACTAGAAAAGCAGGATAAAGTGGTCATTCCTCTGACTGAGTGGAGAGTCTCTGAGCATCATCTCCACATCTGGGAGCGTCTATGTGCTGCCCCTCTGCCTTGAACACCTTTCCAGAGTTAATTGAGGAACAGTAAAAATGGGTCTTCTGAGCACATTTCCCTTTGCTGCCTTTGGTATAATAATAATCAAGAGCATAGATTGCAACTTGCAAAACTAATTTAACATTTCTCTGTAAGAGTGAATTAAATATAACATTTAATACAATGTGATGACTTTTAAAACTAGGTCTCACTCTCCTCAAGTCAGTGATTCTCTATTATCCCAATAATGTAGACAAATGAACATCTAAAATCTGATACCATCTCTTCCCTCAACTCCTGTGAGTTCACAGAAGGGAAGTAGGAGCAGGGGGAACAGTGACATTGATTTCACACCTGAACAGGCCAGCTTAATGCTAGGAGGTTTGTATTCATTATTATGCTTATGCATGATAGTAACACTCTGAGGCACTTGTCTTATCCTTATTTAAAAAGAAAATGATAAAATAGAATTAGGAAAATTAAGTAACTCATCTTAGATCTACATAACTAATTGCTGGAGAAGTTGAGATTCAGATTCAGAGCTTGTCCAGTTCCTCATTCTGCACTAATTCTGAACTATCTACCACTTAAGAAGTTATTTTAGAAACTAGCTTATTAGAAACTTCCACATACCAAGAAGGTTATTGTATTAACCTTTATGTGCACATTTGAACAATAACATGCAATCCTTTTTGTGTGACTTTATTTTTACCCACACTGAGATATTTTTCCACTGTAAGTTATAATGTGCTTCGAACGTTTTACTCTGGCTCTGCTCCCTTTGAAATCAGTTGTGTCCTTTTAACAGATGATTAACTTTGGATATTGCAGTCTTTTTTTGCATCAGACTTTTTTTTTGGTCTAA
>NW_007191108.1:0-1025 GCF_000164805.1 Carlito syrichta
CATTCTACCTCACTGCCTCTTTACCTTCTATCAAACCAGTTCCCAAAATTGGTCTGCCCTACCTTTACAACCTTCTTTCTCTCCATCCTCTCTGTTTTTGCCATAGCCCAGGTCCTCAGTCATTCTAAGAGGACTGCAAATCCTCTCTCTGACTTTGTACCTGTGCTCTTATCATCCAATCTCCAGACCAGCAGTCTCCAAGTTAAAGTGAAGGGTGCATCAAGAGACCAAAGTCTGCATATTTAATGATGCTATACCTAAAACTTTTATAAATATATATGGTTGCACTTGTACTGTCTCCATTTGGTCCTCGTTGAGTCTACTTGATCCGTAATCAATTTGCTAAGCAGGTGTTTGTAATTCCTTTCATGCACACACTGAACAAGGAATAGGGATTTTGGAAGGGAGATGGAATGATGTGGTTGAGTTTGCTGGCAGATGAGTGATGGGAACATCTGCATATTTGGCTGGATTAAGACATGCAGTCCTGCACTCTCTCTCTTCCCCTCTGAAAGCTGGCAATTTTGTGAGAAAGACCTGTGTAAAGCAGGCTACCCTCGTTTGCAGACTCTAGCATACTTTTCCTGAGAAGAACCATTCCCAGAATCAAACTACCATGGGGCATTCTGATATACAGTTGGATTATAAAGTCAGAATATTTACCATTTTAACAATGGAAATGTAGTGTATTTATTTTATGTGTAAAATTCTGTAGTGTAATTCTTATGCACAGTGAAGTTTGAAAACTGCTAAATTAGATATAAAAAAGGAATGAAAAGAATTCAATGTGCAGAAAGTGTACAGATATTTAAACCATTGTTCCCTTAAAGTAACTATCATGGTCCTGAAGGTGAAAGAGGGATGTGTGGTGAATTTGACAGTGTCTTTCCTGCCTTCATGTTTAATTCCATGTTATCTAGCATTTATAACCAATTAACTTAATAAAAGCTAAAGACTTTGGATTTTTTTTAGTAAAAGAGGAAAGAGCCCTAATGCAGTTTGACTAGTATTAAATTGCAACCCTG
>NW_007191109.1:0-1099 GCF_000164805.1 Carlito syrichta
TGAGAAGAAACCATTCCCAGAATCAAACTACCATGGGCATTCTGATATACAGTTGGATTATAAAGTCAGAATATTTACCATTTTAACAATGGAAATGTAGTGTATTTATTTTATGTGTAAAATTCTGTAGTGTAATTCTTATGCACAGTGAAGTTTGAAAACTGCTAAATTAGATATAAAAAAGGAATGAAAAGAATTCAATGTGCAGAAAGTGTACAGATATTTAAACCATTGTTCCCTTAAAGTAACTATCATGGTCCTGAAGGTGAAAGAGGGATGTGTGGTGAATTTGACAGTGTCTTTCCTGCCTTCATGTTTAATTCCATGTTATCTGGCATTTATAACCAATTAACTTAATAAAAGCTAAAGACTTTGGATTTTTTTTAGTAAAAGAGGAAAGAGCCCTAATGCAGTTTGACTAGTATTAAATTGCAACCCTTGTACTCCAGTAGAAACCAAACAGCATCACTGCAACTCCTTGCAACCCAAGAAGCACATCTTTGCACAGAGTCAACTCTCTTGCCAATACAAAGGGCCACTAATCACCCCAGACATACTGTATCTAAATCCAATAATGATATTGTACCTATTAACTTACTAGATTTTTACCCTAAACCTGAACAAAATTGAGTCTGTGAGAAAACAATAAATCATTAAATTCCACACATTTCAAAACATGTTTTCTTGGACTATTACTTATAGTATCCTTCAGTTTGGACAGAAGGCTAAGAGTCTTATTAAAAGCCCTGTGTCAGATATTGGACTCCAGCCAGGGAGAGTTATCTCAGGTGTGCAAGTTACCAAATCGAATGCCACAATAAACATGCACATCGCTTGACTTAAGTTTGATATTGCCTTACAGAGGACTTCAAAAATTTTGTGAACACATGAAATTAAAATAGGAAAATGGAAGTTATGAATTTTATTTCTGAGCATAAGCTCCATCAAGTTCAAAACATGTTTGTAAGTGATGGATTAATCACCCTTAGTTATTAATCCATCCCTAACAAGCTGAGGTTCCTGGGACTCTAACCATGTCAATGCAGGCTTTCTGATATTATTAACTGAAGAAAAATGAGTGCTCTTTAATAATTTTTTA
>NW_007191110.1:0-1040 GCF_000164805.1 Carlito syrichta
ATAACTTGTTGCAAATATATAATTATTATCTAATCCTGAAAGTAAACACAAAGCAAAAAACATATGTAGATACAAAAAAGAGAGAAAATATTCAAAGCATATCTCTATAGAAAGTCTACAAACAACAAAATTAACAAGAAAATAGAAAAAGAAACAAAAGGTCTGCAAAAAAACAAAAACAAAAACAAAAAATGCAATAAGACCTTACGATCAATGAAACTTTGAATGAAAATTAATTATAACCTCCAATCAAAAAACATAGAATGGATATTAAAAGAAACAAAAAAACCTGACTGTAGACCTCTGCCTACAAGACACTTATTTCATCTTAAAGGACACACATAGACTGAAAGTGAAGGAATGAGCAACCTGCTATGCAAATGGAAACCAAAGGAGGGGAAAGGGGTACATACTCACAGTTATAAGAAACTAAAGAAACATTAGGTCAAAACAATAAAAAGAGAAAAGTAAGGTTATGTAATGATTAAAGAATCTATTCATTAAGAAAATAACAACGATATATAGTATACACACAATACTAAAGCAATGCAATATATAAAATAAACATTAAAGGATTTGAAGGGAGATACAGACTGTGACACAACAGCAGGATATTTAAATAATCTGTTTTCAAACAGAGACTGATTATACAGACAGAAAATTCATTATGCAATAAGGAAACACTGGACTTGAAATGGTTTTGACCAAATGAACCTAACAAACACATAGAGAGGATTCCATCTAATAGTAACAGAATACACAATCTTCTCAAGGGCATATATCAACTCATTTCTGACTACATTGATATTACAAAATTATTAACAGAAGGAATAATGGAAAAAGTTAACAAATACGTGGAAATTAGTCAATGTGCTTTTAGAACAACTATTGGGTCAAATAAATTTGGGAGGCCAAAGTGACAGGATTGCCTGAGCCCATGGATCAAGAACAGCCTGGGCAACTTGGTGAGACCTCATCTCTACAATAAATAAAAAAGTTAGCCAGGTTTGGTAGCGCACACCTGTACTTGCAGCTACTTG
>NW_007191111.1:0-894 GCF_000164805.1 Carlito syrichta
TTCTTTTACTCGTTCCATAAGTTATAATGTTAGGTTGTCTTTTTAGGATATTTATTTTTTCTTTATGTAAGCACTTAATACTATGAATTTTCCACTTAAATTTTTCTGTTGCATCCCATACATTTTGGTGTGTTGTGTTTTTATTTGCATTTGTCTCGAGGTTTTTTTAGAAAGTTTCCTCTTAATTTCTTCTCTTTTTTTTTGAGTTGGAGTCTTACTCTGTCACCTAAACCGGAGTGCAGTGGCAAGCTCCTTCTGTCTCAGCCTCCAAGTACAGGGGTGCGCTACCAAACCTGGTTAACTTTTTTATTTATTGTAGAGATGAGGTCTCACCAAGTTGCCCAGGCTGTTCTTGATCCATGGGCTCAGGCAATCCTGTCACCTTGGCCTCCCAAATTTATTTGACCCAATAGTTGTTCTAAAAGCACATTGACTAATTTTCACGTGTTTGTTAACTTTTCCATTATTCCTTCTGTTAATAATTTTGTAATATCAATGTAGTCAGAAATGAGTTGATATATGCCCTTGAGAAGATTGTGTATTCTGTTACTATTAGATGGAATCCTCTCTATGTGTTTGTTAGGTTCATTTGGTCAAAACCAGTTTAAGTCCAGTGTTTCCTTATTGCATAATGAATTTTCTGCCTGTATAATCAGTCTCTGTTTGAAAACAGATTATTTAAATATCCTGCTGTTGTGTCACAGTCTGTATCTCCCTTCAAATCCTTTAATGTTTATTTTATATATTGTATTGCTTTAGTATTGGGTGTATACTATATATCGTTGTTATTTTCTTAATGAATAGATTCTTTAATCATTACATAACCTTACTTTTCTCTTTTTATTGTTTTGACCTAATGTTTCTTTAGTTTCTTATAACTGTGAGTATGTACCC
>NW_007191111.1:2153-2989 GCF_000164805.1 Carlito syrichta
GTAGGATTTCTGATGAAAAAAAAAATCTTCTGATAGTCCTGTACAGTTTCTTTGTACATAATGACTTACTTTTCTCTGCTACTTTCAAAACTCTCTGTCTTTAAATGTTGACAATGTAATTATTATATGTCTCGAGTTCAGTCTCTTTGGAGTCGAATTCTTTAGGATTTGGGGGTTTGAGGGTCTAGAGTTCTCTGTTTTTACCCTTGGGAACTTTTCTGCCATTATTTTTGGAATATGTTTTCTGTTCCTTTCTGTTTTACTTCTTCTGAAAAATCAAGGAGTGTATGTTTTTCCACTTGATGGTGTCCCATAAGTCCTTCAAACTATCTTCCCGCTTCACTCCTTTTTTCTTTTGCTCATTCAGATTAGATGATTTTCTTGGACTTGTATTCTAGTTCACTGACCTTTATTTCTGCTTAATCTAGTTGGCTGTTGAATCCCCCTATTGAATTTTGAAAATATAGTTATAGCATTCTTCAGCTGTATTACCTTTGTTTGGCACTTTTGCATATTCTCCTTTTTTAAATTCTCAATTTTCTCTTACATTTCTTTCCTGTCTTTGGTGATAATCTTGATTACCATTATTTTGAATTCTCTGCTGAGTATCTCCATTTTATTAGGGCTGGTTTATGGAGATTCATCTTGTACTTTTACCTAGAACATATTTCCATGTTTCTTTATTTTGCCTGATTTTCTGTGTTGGCTTCTGCACATTATAGTAGACTGTCTCTCCTAGTTTTGTCAGAGAGTTCTTGTGTAGAAAAGGATCTCACTAATCCATTTGACCAGAAATGCTAAGGTACCTTTCTAACCTTTGTGTTTTTGTAAACTGA
>NW_007191112.1:0-1035 GCF_000164805.1 Carlito syrichta
TTAAATGAGTCAGTTTGGTAGGCTTGTTTGTAAAGTTCCTTGTAGTCCAGATTTTCCTCTTCTTCCTTCCTTCCTTCCTTCCTTCCTTCCTTCCTTCCTTCCTTCCTTCCTTCCTTTTTCCTTCCTCCTATCAGCATCATTGCCATCATTATTACCATGTTCTCTGCTGTTTTTCTCTTGACATCTGCATCAGTAATTTAACTGCAAGCCACAAAAAATTACTGAAAGTTAAGTAGAGGAGCAGTTTATTCGAAAGGATACTTTGCAGCTTTCATTTTGAGTACAACCTGGAGAATCAGATTCTGTAGAGCTGTGTTGATGCCAGCTGTATGCTTAGGATGGGTAAGGGATGTGAGTCTGGGGTCAACCAGTCAAGCTCTGGGGCAGAGAGGACCTAGTCCATTGCTTCTAGCCTGTGACCAGCCTAGTCCTCTCACCCTAGTGTCACCATGCAGATGTTAAGTTTTTCTGTGTGCCAAGATCTAAAAACAGCTGGTAGCCATGAAGAGGAACAAGAAACAGCAGATTTAGTGAGGAAGACTGGAGGAACTTAGTAGATGGTCCTTTTGAGTGTTAGCATCAGGGTAAATGAGTTTTGGACCTTGAGCTCACATGCTGTTTATTCACAAGTCAGCTTTCAGGAGAAAGTTTTGTTAGCCTAATTCTTGAGCTAAACTTTGTCCATTCCCCAGTCAAGGGAATATGGGGCTCTTTCATTGACTGTCCCTCCAGCATGTCCTCTTACAGGAAAGGGATAAAATTCCAAAGGAAAAGACACGGATGTTAGACAGGCAGAACAACAACGTGTCATATCAAGTCACTCTACCATTCATAGAAATAACATATAAAAATAATGCTTTTACTTTGATACAGTAATCACAGGGGAATCTTTGGTCCAAATTCACAGCTATATTTATAGTGCTCTCCTGAATAGAGCATAGTTTTTATAGTGTTCCTTGCACAGAGGATTTTCAACCATAACCTTTTTTTAATCATAAAGAAGAAAATGGGCAGTAAGTTTTCATTGTTTTTTTT